>NC_141156.1:19543714-19701750 GCF_053477565.2 Lygodium microphyllum | reverse complement strand
GTTTTGACAGATGCCGAGAATATAGGATTTCTCTCAACCCTGACAAATGTGTCTTTGACGTCTCATCATGAGTTCTTTTGGGTTATATTATCTCTACACAAGGGATTGCAATAGACCCGACGAAGATTGAGAAAATTGCCGCTTTGATAGCACCAACAAACCTCAAGTAATTGAGAGGATTTCTTGGCCATGTGGGCTACTACAGAAGATTTATTGCACATTTTGCAACCAAGTCAGCCCCTCTACACAATCTCCTAAGGAAAGATGTAGATTTTTTTTTGGGTTGATGACTGTGAAAAAACCTATAATACCCTAAAACAGTGCCTTATCCAAGAACCTATCTTGTAGCCTCCTGAATGGACGAAGGAGTTCCATGTGCACATAGATGCATCAGTTGAAGGGCTAAGTGCTATCCTATGTCAAAAGGGCCCCTCTAAATTAGATCAACCAATCTATTATGCAAGTCGAAAAGTAACCGACTGCGAGCAGAACTACACAGTGACAGAGCTTGAGTGCTTGGCAATGGTGTTTACATTAGAGAAGCTTAGACACTATCTATTGTCAACACATTTCAAGTTCTATGTGGATCACAAAGCCCTGTCCTTCCTGATGAACAAAGTAGATGTTAAAGGACGAGTGATGAGATGGTTGCTCCTATTCCAGGAGTTAGATTTTAAAGTAATCACTAAGCCTAGCTGTTCCCATATCCTAGCCGATTATCTATCAGGGATCCCTCAAACTGTAGAAGAGGAACATGATGACCCAGACCTTCCTGATACTTCCTTGTTTCTAGTTGAAACAGTTACTCCCTGGTATGCAGACATAGCCAATCTCCTGGAAACTCAATAGTATCCTCCTAGCATCTCAAGGTGTGAGAAGAAGAAGCTTTTGTTAGAATTAGTCCCCACACCTTGCTAGGTAGTGCACTGTACAAGAGAGGCAAAGATGAAGTGCTTGTAAGAAGCTGAGAATAAGGGATTAGTGTAAATAATATTGATATTATGGCATGTCGCACTGACATTGGTATAAAAGGAGAGGATATGTAATTTTACACATCTTTTTGACACATTAATACAATTACAATCTTTCTCTCCCTTCTTGTTCACAGCTTCTATGGCTTCCCCTTCTTTCCTGTCTTTCTCTCTCTAAATCTGTCTTTCTCTCTCCTCGTCACTCTTCTTCTCTTTCTTCTTGCAGTCTTTCTCTCTCTTCTACAGTCTTCTCTCTCCTCTTTCTCTCTCCCTAGTTCTCTCTCTGACAAGTGGTATCAGAGCCTAGTTTTTAGATCCTTCCTTTCTCTCTCCTTCTTTACATTTAGTTTCTTGCCAGTTTCAGGAAACCTTACTGTGCACAGGTACAATATTGAAGAACCACAGTAGTCAAGAAGTACTAGACATGGCAACTTTCTTGGACTCCACACAAGCTATGCCAAGAGGTTTGATCAAATTTGAAGGCATGGAGACAAAATGGCAGCTCATTTTTCAACTTTGAGGTAAAATTTTAGGGGTTTTGGGTGAAGGAGGTCACTAGAGAACTTGACAAAGGTTTAAATGGGGTTACTCTCCCAAAGTGAGTCCTCTTCTTCTTCAACTTTCAAGCTTCTCTTCAAGCTTTCATTGTGCAACCAAGATCTCTACTTCATTTCTTGTCACGAGCTTCATCTCTCTGCTATAATGGATAGCATGGGACAGTTCCGTGCTTGCTAAGCTTCAGATCAAGCACCACATATAGCAGTATTCATAGCTTTATCTTCCTTGCTAACTGATCTTCATCTTGCTGAAGGGAGCAGCCATGGAGCTCTCGAATTTGATGACGTTGTAACTTGCATTATTACCGCTCCCTCTCTTTAAGCAAAGGAAATCCTCTCCATGTGCAGAGAGAGAGAAGGAAACGATAGGCCGTTGAAGTCATAAGGAAGCACCAGCATCCTTGTGAAGACGGCTAGAAATGATGGGCCCTTGAAGTCATAAGGAAGCACCAGCATCCTTGTGAAGACGGCTAAGCTCTGCTCGGATGGCTTTGTGAAAGAAAAGAAACTTGAGAATAGGGGATGTGATGGTTGCAGCTCCTTCCTCTGCTATCTGTGCTTGGCACCTTTGGGGGCTTGGTCACCAGGCCCGGCAATCACCTTGAAAGGCCATAGCTTGATGTTGCTCTGCATGGAGGGGTTAGAGAATCTCTTGCCAATAAGCCGTTTCACATTGAAAATGGTGTTGATCGGGCTCATGGCCACTTGGTCACCGTCTTCTTCAGGTCCTCAGAGAATCTCTTGCCAATAAGCCGTTTCGCATCGAAAACGGTGTTGATCGGGTTCATGGCCACTTGGTCACCGTCTTCTTCAGCTCCTCAGATAGCCTGTACGAGGCCTTCACCTTCAGAAGCTTGTTCTGCTTCACCAGGTTCCTGAGTTGCACCAACAGGATCTTCTTGAAGTTGCCCGGAAGAAACCTCTTGTACTTGTCTTCAATGTACTTGGCTATGGGGTACTGGCTCGACCCCATACGCTCCTTCAGTGCCGCAATGGCTTCAAAGCTCATCTGCAAGTATGAAGGATGAGCAGGCTCTGGCTTTGAGGCCTTCAGGGCTTTGGGCTTCTTGGCGGGTTTCGGCCGAAGTTGCTTGCTTGCAAAGATAAGCCTCTGCTAGTCGGGAGGGATGCCTTCCTTATCCTTGATCTTGGCCTTAATGTTATCGATGGTGTCGGAGCTCTCCACTTCCAAGGTAATGGTCTTGCCCGTGAGGATTTTGACGAAGATTTGCATGCCACCACAAAGTCTCAGGACGAGATGGAGCGTGCTCTCTTTTTGGATATTGTAGTCGGCGAGCGTGTGGCCATCCTCAAGCTGCTTGCCAGCAAAGATGAGGTGCTGCTGGTTGGGAGGGATTCCTTGAGGCCTTCGGGGCTTTCGGCTTCTTAGCGGGTTTCGGCCGAAGTTGCTTGCCTTGTCCCAACTTGAAGCAAGATTCTCTGCTTTGATTCATTGCAACAAAGGATGATGTAGTTGCCATATGGAGGTAAAACGATTTGAAAAGGGTAGCTTCCAATTACACAGACTTGATGACGAATATGGCTGCCCCGGGTATTCAATGTGCTAGTGCTCCTTTATTTCAGTCTTTGCTACAGTCCCTGATGTCAGAGGTCTTTCACAGGACTGTTTTAACAACTTTGTAGACCTACCTTTTGACAAGATCATTTGATAATGATCGTGTTGCTCTTGATGGAATTCGGGGAGATTTATGAAGAACTCCACAATCACATTAGATATGGCCCTTGAGGCTTCAATGCTTTGTAAAGCTCCCTTTTGCAGTTGCTGTGTGAAGCCTAAGATCTCCCTCTCTTGGATGTGAAGAGCTGTTTGAAGGTCTCTAAGTACTATCTCTCCCTCTGATACAGTTGTTGAAAGAAGCTCCTCTAATGCAGAGGAATGAGTAGAAATAGTAGCATTAAATCTTTCAAATGTGACCGATGACCCTCTCTCATGAGAATGAATCATGTCACTGAGGCCTTATGCAGTTTTCTGCCAGCTTGCAGATCCAGTCTAGGCAGAGATCGACATATTACAACATCTTCCTTGGCCTTCGCAGAGCTTGACTCAACAATATAATTTCATCATGGACCCTACTACTTTCTGGGTTTTCTTAGTTGCAATGCATGCTACCACGAATCTGAGCTAAAGACTGTAAAAAAGATTGTCCTTCAGATATGATAGCACGAGGAATTCGTGGCAAAGAAGACATGGTCGGGACAACAGAATGATGATCTTTCCATGATGCAAGTGAGACTGTAGGGAACAAGAAGCTTCTCTTCAACTCAAGCCAGCACTGCAGATTGTTGGTCACTTATGATGATTATAGTGTTCTGGCCAAGCTTCCATCAGAGTCAACATCTATGGTTACCAACATGTGGCATCCAATAGATCATGTTTTAGTCCTTATGAGCTTTCTATTGAACATTGATTGCAAATGTCACCTGTACAAAATGGGGCTGTGAAAATGTGTGGCAATATCAATCATCTAGCATAAACATGCTTATCACTCATTCCTTCATCCTCCTAATTGTCATCATCATCATCTGCATCAACAACAACAATAGTAGGCTTCTCAGCCCCTTTTCTTTAACTTCATCCCAAATGTGCTACAATTCCCTGAGAAGGAGGGAATCACAAGTTGTTTTAGAGAGTAGGGTGTTCAAGCAGCACACTTGGCTTAAGATGTACAGACATGAAGTTGCGAAGATGGTTGTGCAACAATGTAGGATGAGAAGAGCTATTGTCAGAAGGTCTTTCTCCCTAGAGTGATAATCCAAGGGGAATTGTTGAGCTTGTCATCATATCATCACAAGGTAAGGTGCACTAGCATCTCTCCAACGATTGGGATCCACAAACTGAAGTAGCAATTGAGGAAAGAATGGAAAATTTATAGTCAAAGTTGATTAGAATGATGGGATCAGCGTGATCAGCAACATCAAGTGCTTTCATACAGAGGTGAAATAAGGGAAGTCAAGGACCACGTTCATCTCCGGCACATCATATGGTGGTGCATACACTGTGGACCTTTCACAGATTGTATTCTCTACAGTGTCTCAGACTGTGAAGGATTTCCAGTCGGTTTTTGGAGATCAAGCAGCATATGCATCAGAACTTGTTCTTTGGGCTTCAAATGAAATGACAAACTTAATACTAGTTGCTTTTCACAGAGTTGGAAACAGGAGGAGATGGTCTACCAGCTTCACATCTCTGTTCTGAGGGTCTATCTTCAATGTTTTTTTTAATGTCCAGTTCTGCAAGATCCAGATCAGCAGTTTCAATGTATGCTTGTGCTCTTCTGTATAAAGCTTTAACATTCTGTGAGTCCATCTCAAGCACTTCACTACATGCTTTTGCAGCTTCCTTGTAGTCTTTCAGCTTTAACTTACAGGTAGCATTGTTAAGATAGCAGCTCACTTTAACAGTTTTGGCCTGCTTCTTTTGTTCTTCTGAGAAAAAAACTGCCATATTCAATATACTTCACTGCCTTCTCATATTTCTTGGAAGCCCTAGCATACTTCCCAAGCTTGTACATTGCATTTCCATGAACTAGCTTGGTGAAAGAGTTTCCAAGCATCTCCACAATTAACACAGCTTATGTTTGGTCAATTCATAATCAGACTCTTGGTAAGTCAGCGTTGTGGAAGAGTTTTCACAGGAAGGAGCCTTTGGAAACAGATCCCCATAAGCATCTTGTGCCAAAGTGGAGCTCCCGTGAGACAAAATCCACCTTGACCTCATTGACCTTGCAAGGTCTCAACTTCTTTGAACCTCAAAAGTAAGTCCATATCTAGAAGGGTCCAAGCTGTATGAAAGGGAGCAGACAAGTTGGCAGCTCAGTCTGCAAAAGCTCTGGCTTTACCTGTCCAAACATCGATGAGCCTAGCAATGACTCCAGTGATGAAGGATGTAAACCTGAATGCCAAGCTACTTGAGACAGCTGTCTCTTGGAAGTGATTCCAAGGAAGAGATGAACCAGCTGCTACTAGAGGCATCAATGCTGATCTTAGCAGTCGATATAGTTTATTGGCGCAATTCACCTTGTGGAAGACAAGAACAGAAATAGACAAGTAATGCAGCCTTGTTGATGCTCATCAAACAAGAAGATTTTGAAAGCAACTTGACTACAATGGTAGCTGAGATCAATAGCTCCAACTCTAGTGAACAAGGCTGGTTTCAAACACAGGCTAAAATTGACGAACTTGGAGTTTTAACTGATCAATGTATTGCTCTTATGAAGGCGGTTATGGAAAAAATAGCAAGACCTGAATCAAATGCTTCTGCTTATGGCCAACATGTATATGCTGATGGTACACTTGAATCAAATGCTTATGCTTATGGCCAACATGTATATGCTAATGAGTATCATTCCATTGAGCCTTGGCAGCAGCAGAATGGCTATTATGGTCAACATGCTTATGCTTATGAGCATCCACCTCTTCAACAAAATAGTTATGATTATACTTGTGAAGCTCTCTTGGTTGACCAACCCAGTTCTTATGGATGTGACAAAAATGGTTACGCTTATCAGTACCCTTCTAGCTTTGATCAATAGCAAGCAAGTGATTATGACCGACATTATGCCAATACCTATGCTCATGGATTTGCCAATCATCATACTTATGGACAGCCTAGGATGCAAGGACATCATTGTAATCATGTTGGACATTCATCATGCAATCTTGGACAGCATGTTTATGGGCAACAATATGACCAAAGTTTTGGTAGTAGGCATCAACAAATAGATGTATTTGGACAGCAGCATGAACATTTTTGTGACATGTATTTTCATGGAGATTATGGACATCATGACCAATGCTGTGGGATCAATGATCAAAGGCAGCATGCTTATGTATGTGAGCAGCAAACATTAGTGGAAGAAAATGCATATGCTCAAACAAACTGTCCCTCTGATACGCAGCAGAGCTGTTATCACCATATACAGTATGGACAGCATGAGCATTATGGTCATGAGCATGGACAACCATCTGTTGTACATGAGCAGCAAGATGACTATGAGCAGCATGTCAAAACTATTATAGAGCTGACCAATGGTGATGAGCAGGTGTGTAAATTGCTATCTAAGGCTAAACGCGTTAGATACCTTATTAGTGATACGATACGGGAATTGCATGCTGCGGGCTTATGCTATCGATGTGCTAAGCCACTATCTTGTAATCACCAAGCCACATGCAGGGCAAAGACTACCAAAATATTCTTGGTATTTGAATATTATGATACAAAGGATGGAGAAGATCTTGTTGAAGACCATTTTGGTATGAGTCCACAACAAGAAGCTCAGTTCAAGAAAGCAGATCATGGACAACATGTGGATTTGGATGATCATGTGGCTTGGTGATTACACATGTGGCTTCAGTTATACAGAGCATGGTGATGCCTGAGAGGCTTATGGAAAAGTTAGTGAATACCATCATGATGATCATGCTTCCAGCTGTACTTGACTTTGATCTTATGAAAGTTGATCCAATGCATGGCAACGATACCACTTTCCCTTTTGATCCGGGTGGCTATAGGCTGATTTTGACCCTCTGTATAGATTAGTACTGCTATTGAATATTAGGTAATCTTTTCTTTTACCACTTGTAATGCTGTACAGAGTAGTACTCTGCAGCCCATTACTTGGCTATACCAATAAGTCCGATATTTGTTTTTGAGGACAAAAAATTCATTTTTGAGTCGAGATGGATTGTAAGAAGTTGAGAATAAGGAATTAGTGTAAATAATATTGATATTATGCCATGTCACACTGATATTGGTATAAAAGGAGAGGACATGTAATTTTACACATCTTTTTGACACATTAATACAATTATAATCTTTCTCTCCCTTCTAGCTCACAGCTTCTATGGCTTCCCCTTCTTTCCTGTCTTTCTCTCTCTAAATCTAGTCTTTCTCTCTCCTCATCACTCTTCTTCTCTTTCTTCTTGCAGTCTTTCTCTCTCTTCTACAGTATTCTCTCTCCTCTTTCTCTCTCCCTAGTTCTCTCTCTGACAGTGCTGCGAAGATGTGTTGCAGGGGATGAAATTGGCATAGTATTGAAAGCATGCCATGACGAACCATGTGGTGGATACTTCGCGCAGGAGAAGCGATAGCCAAGAAGGCTCTGTTAGCAGGATATTGGTGGCCGATCCTCCACAAGGATGCACATGACTACTGTAAGAGATGTGATGTTTGTCAGTGAATGGGGAAACCCACCAAAACAAGTGCCATGCCACTGCAACCTATTCTTGCCCTAAAGCCATTCGAGAAGTGGGGGATTGATTTTGTGGATCCCATTGATCCACCCACTAGATGGAAGTAGAACACATACATCTTAGTATGTACGGATTATGTCACAAAGTGGTGTGAAGCTAAAGCCCTGAAGCGGGACGATGGTAATAGTGTAGCCTTGTTTATGTACGAGAATATTATTGCCCGTTTTGGCAGTCCTCTCGAGTTGGTAAGTGACAAAGGTACTCAATTTCTTGACAAAATCATGGAGGAACTGATAGAGCTGTATAAGATCCGCCATCGCAAGTCCACTCTCTATTACCCCAGAGCCAATGGCCAAGTTGAAGTCACCAATTGCATCCTCTGCTGAATCCTGACAAGAACGATTGCTGCACATCGTCACAACTGGGACGATTGACTTACAGAGGCTCTCTAGGCATACAGAACCTCCCATAAGACAGCTATAGGATAGACCCCTTTCCAGCTAGTGTATGGTACAAAAGCCGTCTTTCCTGTTGAACTGGAATTGCACTCTTTGCGCATGGCAGTTAAAGAGCGCGTAGGAGATGATGAGTTACTGCAACGCCTCCTTTTGCACTTAGAATGCTTGGATGAGATATAGTAGATGGCCCTATAGTGTATGAAAAACAATCAAGCGCGATGCAAGGCCTATCATGACAGTCTCATCAAGCACAAGGAGTTCAAAGAATGTGATATTGTCCTGGCCTATGATTCGAGGTTTGGCAAGTTTCAACAATGTTGGTTGGGCCCGTACAAGGTACTTGAAAGTACTTCCCTCCCAGGGGATCTTGACAATCATAGTCGACTTGCTCTCTCCCTTTTGGGTGTCGCACCGTCCTTCTCTTTATGCTTCTAATAGCCCTTATGATTCGCCTCATGAGGCAGTCTCGTTCTGCTAGCCCCTCACAGATACCTCTCAACCCGACCTTGTTCTCTTCTCGTCTGATCCAACAACGGTGGCGAGGTTGGTCCTGACATATGGAATTTCTACCATTCTCTTTCCTTTAAAAAAAAAAAGGAAAAAGAAAAAGAAAAATAAACAAACAAAACTGTTATGGGAGAAAAGGACGAAATTCCCTGTCATAACAGGCCTCGTTCCAAGAAAAGGTGAAAACACCCTTGGGCGAGAAGTTGACTATGGAAAAGGTGGTAACACTCCGCAGTTCACGATAGCTGATTCATCAGCAGTGCACCTTTTCAGCAAGTAATTTGAATCCACCTCCCTTGGTGCATTGTCTCTGCGATATCAGTCTCTCTGTTCTTCACAGACGACCTTTCTTACAAATCATTGAAATACGAGACTTGTTGGCTGCCTCCTTGGGTATGCCTCGACTTCAACATCAACTAGTTCTTAGTTATTGCCACACATTTTGATGTTTGCCAAAAGTACCCCGAGAGTAACTAAATGGCTATTGTTTCTACAAGAATTTCAATTCATTCTCTAAAAGAGTTGCAAGAGCCAGTTTAGCTAACATTTTCACCTTAAAGAGCATGCTAAAGTGTAGTTGTTATAAAATAAAAGTTAATCTCGCATCCTCGAATTCATGAGGAAATGAAGGATAAAGACACTACTTTGCTTTTTGATAGCAACTGTAGAAGAATGTTGAAAAAGGGATGTTTGGGATTTTCCAATTTGAGTACTAAAGATCAAGAAATATTTTCAAGAAGTCAGGAAAGCAAGGAAATACAAATCAATAATGAGGTAGAATATGCAAGCTTACATGTTGGTTTAAAATAGTGTATTTAGTTGGGATATAGAAATGTAGTGGGCAAAGGGGGATGTTGTTTTAGTTGTCAAGCAAGTTCAAAATGTTTGGAAAGCTTTAAATTTTTTTTAAAGAAATTGGTTGTTAAAGATAGAGAGGTTGGTAAAGTAGTTGTAGAAATTTAAAATTTGGCATACTGGTAGGGAAATTAACAATAGAGCTCATGAATTGGCTAAAATGCTATTTTAAATTATGTTGTTGCCATGAGGGTAGATGTTCCTAGATATTAAGATAGGATAAGACATGATTTGATTAAAGAGTTCCTAAAAAAAATTAGTTTAAAACTTTGGCCTAACAGGTGTAAAAGGTACACAATTGTTAGAAAGGCCAAGTTATACACACTTATAGATGACAAGTTGTATATGAGAGGGGATGATAATGTTAAGAAGAGTATTGGATGGTTCTTAAATTCATGCTTGCTTATTTGCTTATCGTGAAGAAGGATGTGGAGGTCACTTTGGATTTGAATCAACCAAAAGAAAAACTATATTAGTAGCAAGACTTACTTGGCCTAGTTTGAGTGATGATGTTGCTCATAGTGTAAAAGTTGCCATACTTGTTCATCATTATCTAAGAGGGCGTTGATCTCGGAACCTACTAAAGCTATTATTGCCTATAATGGGCCATTTGAGAAATGGGGTTCATTGGACCTTTTCTTGGTACTAAAACATGAAAGTCCCATAACCTTATTGCAGTTGATTACATAGCCAAATGGCCTAAAGAAAAAGCTACTAAAAAATGTAAGCAATAGGACGTAGTCCAATTTTTAATGGAGGATATATATGCTATAGGTTTGGGATAACATTGGAAAGAGTGATAAATCAGGGTCTTGATTTCAAGAATAAGCTAGTTCAAGAATTGACAATGAGGCTAGATCTGCAGCATATGTTTGCTACCCCTTACTACCCTCAATGTAATGGGCAAGTAGAATCATTCAATGGGACTTTGCAAAAGATTCTCTTTAAATTGGTGGAAGTCCATCCCAAGGATTGGGACACGTGTCTACATGAGGTTTTATGGGCTTGTAGGAAAATTTAGAAGGCAAGTATAAGTTCCAATCCTTTTCATTTAATAGATGGTCAAGAGGATATAATACTTATGAATGTCATGTTTTCCATAATGAAGTTTATGAGAATATGTCAATTGGATTATTGAATATTATAAATTGAAAGATGACAAAAATTGCATACCCTATAGTTGGATACATAGCATGCAATGGAATATTATGAGAAATTTTTTGAAAAGGAAATGGTTCAATATGCCATTTAGGAGGAAGGACCTTGCTAAGGGAATGTTAATCATGAGATATAAGAGTAGTTTGGATTCTTGTTAACCCTCAGAAGACGAAGATGGAAAAATTCAAAAATTCAATAGTGGAAGACAATCCCAAAGCAAGAGGAAGATGGAGGACAAAAGTGCACTCAGAAAAATCTAAAGACATGAAGTGCAGGAAAAATGATCAAAGGTAGAAGGAAGTGCACAATAATAAGCACACGTTAATATGTTAGTAAGAAAAGCATCAAGCACATTGTAATTCATTTTATAAAAGAGTACTGGGCTCTCTCTCATGCAATTTGTAAAGAATGAGAGGCATGGGTTAAGGCCTATGCTAATCGAAAGGAGGAGAAAATAAAGTAGAGGAATGGTACAAAGGTTGGACCAAAAATGGGATGATTGCCCAAGGAAGGGCTAGGGTATGTATAAAAGTCTAAAAGAGAATGAAGAAGCTCATTCTTGTGTGTGGCCAAACTTGTTCTCTTCTTACTTCTTGCCCTTGCTTCCTTCTTGTGCATGAGAGAGGGAGTGTGAGAGAGGGAGAGTGTGTGTATGTGTGAGTAAGGGACCATGGAGAAGCTCTTCTTATCCTCTCTTTATCATCATCTTCTTCTCTTCTCCTTTCTCGCGTGCATGGCTATGGAGGTTGAAGCTTGTAGCCTAGATAAGGAGATTTCTTGAGAGCACATCTTGGATCAAGGAGCTATCGATGGATTCATGGAAGGAGGCAACTTGATCAAATTTAAAGGTAAGTTCACTACATTTGTGTGTGGAAGAGTGTGCATGGCTATGTGAAAGGTAGCCACAGATCTTGGCTTGAAATACTTGATGCAATAAGTAGTCCATGGGTCTTGGCAGTTTGCTTGCAAGAGCAATGACATTTTGGCTCTATTGTCGAGACCAAGGGATTTAAGCTTGAGTGCTTGCGTGCTCAAAATTGAGTAACAGAGTAGGAATTTGTATCCAAAACAGCACTTGATTTTAGGTAGAAAGTGAGGGAGTTGGAGGACATTCGACCTCTCTTGTGGAATAGTTTAGGTTTAGAAAGCTTTTTGTGCATTGGTTAGAGTAAAATAAGTGTATTTTGATCAAATTTGAGACACTAGTGTTTGGGAAATAATAAAAAAGAAGTAAAAGATAAGTCTATATATAACCAAGAACAAGGGAATAGAGAAAGAAAGTTTTTTTTTAAAATGTTTGGGAAGGAAAATAGAGTGTAAGGGGAGAAAGAGAGATCACAAAAGGTGAAAAGGAGGAAGAGAGAGCTCATTTTCACACTGTGAGATTGAGAGAGAGACAGAGAGCTATAGGTCTTGAGGTAATAGCATTAACAATCCTTGGCATCATCGTATTTGAGCATTCTAGCCCTGAGTCTTCATGGATGTTTGAGGCATTGAGTCGAAACCTTGGGTGCATCTATCATCTTGCATTGAATCAATAAAATCAATCATGTGCCATTAGACATTTTTTTGCATTGCTCGGACAATGACCACAGGCCTTGGATGACCAAATTTCCATCAAGCTCAGACATTTGAGCCACTTAAGTCCACTTGGATGATTGACTCAGATAAGAGTCCATGTAGACTCAGGGCAATTTCTTGGCCTCGAACGGTCAAACCTTAGGCCTTAGACAGTCGGCTCATATGCTCGAACAAGCATCCCTCATCAAAGTCCGAGTCTAGCCAAACAGAAGAGTTTTCCAAAACTCTAAAATTTGACCATTTTCGCCACTCTAAGACTTGTTAGGGCCTACAACCTAGCTGTCCAGCAATCTAGGTTGAAATCTAGACCAGTAGATGAGACCATAGAGTTGTTTGTACTTAAAAAACTTTGAGCTTAGCTCCCCAAGAGTGACTGGAATAAGTGACCACCAGCCACTTACCCTTGATAGAGACCTAATTTGACTATCTCAACTGAACACCCACCATCAGAACACCTATCAAGATCCATGGAGGACCCAAAATTGACTACTAAGAGTAATCATGACCCATTCAAAAAGCTTCAATGGCATGAAATCGATTGAATGTGATTGATTCCATTGAAGGTTACACCATGCATTGTAGACACTTAAGCACATATGAAAGTTGGAAAGCTTGATTTCCCACCATTCAATATTGAGTCGCACCGTGCAAGCATATAAGTGTATGCATATTTGTAGATCGAGTGGATTAACAAAGAACACACTATAGGGGATTACACTAAAATGAATCCACCAGTAGGAGTGTCACCTTAGAAACCAAACAAGTGACCCAAGAAACTAGGAACAAATGGCTAGGGAAGACATAACCATCTGACCATTGAGGGAAGGAAGGATTAGCTAAGATTAGAGATACATCTTAAGTTGGCCTAGTTGACCTCATAGAAATACTAGTGGATTAGGAGACGACCACCATGGCAAGTACCAACTCGAATGGGAATGACCTTCACCTTCACCTTAATGTGGTAGGATACTCATCGGATGACATCCGGCAACTTATCACTCAATATGACTTAGCAGACAAGGATAACACATCAAGGAAGACCTACAGTTGATATCATTGCTGACCTTGAACAGAAGAGGAGGCTAGGATGGATCACACTACAACACATAGAGAGCTATAGCTAGGAGCAAAGGGCTCAGAGGTTGTTCTAGGAGAGAGAGCTCAATGAGGTTCATAGGATCCTAGCCATCTCAGATAAAAATAGAATGGGAGGTAGTGCAGATAGGGAGAGAGCCTTAGAAGCTGACCTTACAAAGTGAGTGAGCTACTCACAAAATAATTGCAAGATAATACCAATGCTGAGCAAAGTGGGGGAGCCTTGGCAGCGTCGTTACTAGCTGGGTAGGGAGTTATCCCAAATATTAGGAGCCAAATGAAGATATCCATCACTACTAGCTGGGCTAGGAGTTACCCCAAATATTAGGAGCCAAATGAAGATATCCATAGTGGCCAAGTAACTTGATAAATATCAAGCACACAACAACCTCTACAACTTCATCAAGTAGTTTGAGTAAGTGTGCGAGGCTAACAACCTCATGGACCCCGCTCAACAAGCACAAGCATTCAATCTTTGCTTTGGAGACAAGGGATGGACTTGGCTTACCACTCTAGATAATATCGAATGCAATAACTTCCCCTATCTAAAGGATCTCTTCGTTAAGAGATTCTTACAGGCAAGATACTCTGATAACCTCATTCTCAAGTTGATGAATGTCAGTTAAAAAGACAAAGAGGATATACGAGACTATGTCACACATGTGAGTAGTCTCTACAAGAGGATACATGCAACCAAGTGACCCAATGAGAAAGCGGTCTCCACTGTATTCATTCACGGGATCTACAATGAAGAGTTCTATATGGCCTTAGCAAGCAATGAGAACCTACAAAGGGATGTGCTCGCAAGAGTCTTTGAGGAGGCCATACGATTGGATGACTTGCTCAAAGAGAGAAGCTCTAGGTCTATGCAGCAAGGGAGCAACACATTTAGAAACGCTGAGAGAACTATAGCACTTAGAAAATGAACATCCCCCAACAAAAAAGATAAAGGAAGAGTGTTGAGACCAGACCCAAGTGATAGAGATGTTTGAGCTGACCAAACTATAAGAGTCAATACAAAGGCTAGTATGACCTCATGTGTAGTGTGTGCAATGTGGAGGGAACTACCTCCCATCTAAATTTCTCGATCCTAGATCTTGATATTTTGCCAAGTACGAAAGATTTGGGCATGATGCTATGCATTGCCAATTTCTAAGACGGTTGCCATACCAACAACCTTATGCTTAGCCATACTATCTGGGATTTAGGCATCCTTACTTTGGAAGGGGAGACCCTTTGGCTCTACCCGCACCTAATGACTCAAAGCCAACTACTCCAAGGATCGACATCAATCCAACAGGAATCCCTAGACCGCTAGGACCTATAGTGACCCATCCACCAAGAGCTGCTCTAGTACACTTTGTAGAGGAATTGTTAGAGAAAGACTCAAATGTGAGCCCTTATGTCTCTTATGATGAGGAGGGCAATCCCATGTTGATGGACTTTAGGCCTATGCCAATCATGGCTTCAGGTAGAGAAAGAGGTAGAGGCCTTGGAGAAGGGAAAAACCATGAGCCCATATCATGTTGGATGTGTGGCTATCCAAGGCATATCTCATCTTGCTACCTTAAAAAGAAGTAAGCAAATATAGAGAAGGTTGACTTGAGGTGCCTTGAGTGCAGAGTTGCACACCTTTTTGTGAATTACTCCAGGCGAAAACCTTCCACTAGTTCAACAATTGTACCATTAGTGCCTCTTACACTCTTCTATGTCAAATCACTTTACAATGATGCCACACCCATCCCCATAAATGTCATGACACGGGCCCAAACAAAGCAGAATAATATCTCATTACCTATATCTAACAACCTTGATGTAGCCTCTATAGGCAAGAAGAGCTGACAAAGGAGAAGAAATAGGATTGAGGCAAAGGTAGTACTCAAAACAGAGAGTGTGATCACTTTAACAAAGAGAAAGTAGGTTATAGATGCAAAAGCAAAAACATTTTCTCTTAAAATGAGAGGAGGAGGGAAGCACTAAGGTTGGAGAGTACCCTCACCCCAACCAACAATAGCAAAAGGGTGGGGATAAGGTCAAGGAATGGATAAATGAAGCACAAGCTCACTTGCAAAATGCTGAACCTATCATTGAGAATGAGATTAATAAACTCTCAACCATGAGCCCACCAGTCTCTCCCATGTACTTGAGAGTAGGAGCGGCAACATCACCACATGCACAACTACATAGGCAAAGCATGGATACCATGAATAGATGGGACACCTAAGAGAATTGGGAGGAAGCCCATGAAGTAGAGTAGGAAAAGATAGTTGGAAATTTGCTTACCACACTAATATCAAATCCTGTGACATTATCATGGGGAGAATTGCTTAGGCAAAACCCCACATTATGGCAAGGGTTGAAGCGATGGGTACAATAAATTGATAAACATGAAATGCAAGACTTACTTGAACATGGCATCGTGACACACATACCAAGTCTAATGATAAATCTAATGCCTAAGTCCCCACAAGTGAATGCCTTTTGGGAAGGCATTGAGATGCATGTAGTCTTACTTGTCATTGCCCTATGAGATACTATGTGGAAGGGGATAGTAGACACACAAGCAAGAGTTAGTGTACTTAGCCATGCACTCCTTCAAGCTTGGAAAAACCCACTAATAGAAACTGCATGATTTAATCTCACCCTAGCAAATGAAATGAAGGCTAGAACTTTCAGAGTCCTGAAGGATTGGCCATTTAAGATCGTGGAAATCCAATTCTTTGTGGAATTCATAGTCATGAAGGGAGTGGATTATGATATCTTGCTAGGCAGACCTTGGATGAGGAATGCTTGAGTGATAGAGGATTGAGGTAATGGGTTGATATTATTAGGAAATAGATCAGAAGTAGTCTAAGTTGAGTTGGAAAACCTCACTAGTGGACTTGGATGCCATTTTTGCCATGCTAAAGGGTGACCTAAAGGCTAGAAGTGAGTATGGACCTGTAACAAATTACATTCCTTGTCCTAAGGATGAGTGCAACTAAATGCATATGTTGGCAACCATTGATCTCCCATTCTCAAATGATGAGGATGAATATAGGCAAGTTATAGATTCAACTAGTAAACCCAACAAAGACACAACCTTAAACCTATGGACATTGCCTCTATGCATGATGACCAAGAGCTTCATCACCAATTACCTATCGTGTTCCAACTAACAAATTGAAACTCCATAAAATCCTTGAGTACTTGTCAAGTGAGTTAGCTGGCAATGCAGCTTCTGCAAACTTAAAGCCCCTCAAGGATCTCATCGAAAGTAACGAGTGGTGATGAACTAAGGTGCATGACTTAAACTTGTCCTATAATTGGACTCTCATGATAAGTGAGAAAAAGCTTGAGAATAGGAAGCCTGAAAATGATGCACAATTTGAGTATGAGGATTCCAAGAATGAGTACAAAGACTCTGGTTCCATTAGTGAGGGAAATGAAGAGGAAGTAGAAACCATAGAATATGAGACGGATAGAAGAGTGATTGAGAAAATTAGAGAATACACTAAACCGCGAGAGTTCAACACGTTGAGATTGAACAAAGGAGTTGCCATGGTAGATTGCGATCGAGTTGGATAGAGTACCTATAAGTAGTAGATTATGACCAAGTGAGATTATTTCAGCTTTGTACCACACCATTATTTGGAGTGGAGTCAACCTAGAGCTATGACCACCAAGGGAGATAGCCTCTTTCAGTGAGAGGACATGGAGTACAACTCTAAATCAGATGTGAACTTTGATACCCCAAAATGCCTCAACCACCTAGGACCAAATGCACCAATGGGGACCTCCCCTAGTCCACCTAAGGCGCAAGAGACTAAAGGAGGAGAGAAGGAAACAATCAAAGTCTTTAGAAGCTAAATGATAGAAGAAACCCCAGGACTTGTCCAAGCACTTCATGAAGTTTAAGAAGGGTGGTCAAATAGTGGTGTTAGTAGGAGCCAAGTGGAAGGGGAAGGCAAGTGAACCCATCAAAGGGTCATCCAAAGTTAAGGAAGTCAACTCGGTGAGAGATGAGAATAGTGGAAGACCTAACTAAGGAGGAGGAGAATGATCTCATGAATCTCTTAAGAGGATTCTCCGATGTGTTTGCATGGTCCTTAGATAAGATAAAAGTAATAAATCCAAGTATTGTGACTCATAATATTCTTGTGATCCCTGATTTAGTACCAGTTAAGCAACGAGCATACACAATGAATCCTAAGCATGCACATGTAGTGAAGGAAGAGATTGATAAGCTACTTAAGGTAGGATTCATTTACAAGATAGAGCACACAGAGTGGGTATGGGTATCACCCATAGTCATAGTCATGAAAAAAAATGGAAAGATTCAAGTGTGTGTGAACTATAAGAAAAAGGTGAACGCAGCTACAAAGAGAGACAACT
Organism: Lygodium microphyllum; assembly: GCF_053477565.2. Classification (NCBI taxonomy): domain Eukaryota; kingdom Viridiplantae; phylum Streptophyta; class Polypodiopsida; order Schizaeales; family Lygodiaceae; genus Lygodium; species Lygodium microphyllum. The sequence continues at coordinate 19,683,981 of NC_141156.1, read as the reverse complement.
ACTTGTTACCATATATTAAGCATATGCTAGAGAGAGTGGTAGGAAAGGAAGCCTAAAGTTTTTTGGATGGCTTATTAGGCTATAATCAAGTGCAAGTCCATACGGAAAACATGCACAAGATGGCATTCGCCATTGAATGGGGGGTGTTCATCTACATAGTCATGCCATTTGGGTTGACCAATACCCCTACTACCTTGCAATGTCTCATATGTGCTATCTTCAAGGACATGCTCAAAAAATTATTGGAAGTATTTGTAGATGACTTGTGTGTCTATACCAACTGGAAAGAGCACTTGGAAAATCTACAAATAGTCTTTGAATGATGTCGGTAATATGGTCTCTCACTAGACCCCTTAAAGTGCCAATTTTGGGTGAAGCATGGGTGTTTAGGGCATGTTGTATCAAGGAATGGGATAGCAACAGACTCATAAAAAGTCATTGTGATTGTAGAACTTCCCCCTTTGACCAAGTTCAAGGGATTTCAATGCTTCCTAGGCCACACACGGTACTAGTAACCAATGGTTTGTGTTGAACTATGCATTGATTGCTAGATCTTTATACAAACTATTGATAGTATTTGAGTGGACTGAAGAATGTTGCCAAGACTATGAAAGAATTAAATGGGCTCTCACTTTAGCCCCTATCTCGAGATCCTGAAATGGATCCATAACCTTCTATGTGCACATTGATGCATCAAAATTTGTCATGGGGGCAATGTTGTGCCAACCTAGTAAGCATACCCTTGACTATCTGGTGAGCTTTGCTAGCAGACAACTCATTGATATGGAAATGAACTATTCCACAATAGAGAGAGAAGGGTTAGCCATGGTATTAGCTATCAAGAAGTTTAGACAGTATATTTTGGTGACATCCTTTACCTTCTTTATGGATCGTCAAGCATTGCTTTATCTTGTGAAAATATTGCAATAGGATGCATTTCTCGATGGTTACTTTTACTTTTGGAATTTGAATTCTCTATGATAGTACATAGAGGGACAAACATCACTATGTGGAAAATCACATGTCTCACATATCCACAGGTGAAGTGGCTGGATAGAGCATCAATGAGATGACCTGCGGAATGCACATATTTGTAGAATATCTAGCAAACGAGATTTGTTTGGAGTAGACCTTACACCTTATTAGGCATATGACATAGTCCACATCCTGGAGAATGGATTGCCTAAATGACCCATAGAAAAATCTAGGTTAAGGAGATTGATCTTGAAGATCCAATCAATCTGCATGTCCTACATAATTGGAGTCTATGTACCCCACAACTCCTATATCCTAGCTGCATAGAAAATACACATATATGCTATGCCTTTCATGTATCTCATGATACACTTCATGACATCCCAATGTTCCTTACCAAGTGCAACCGTATAGCATGCCGCAACACCAAATGAAAAGGTAATATATGGTCGAGTGGTTATCATGGTATACATCAAACTACCCATGGCTTATGCATAATGGATCTTGGCTATCTTGGCCCTTTGCTCACCTATTTGCGGATAGTCTGTGGACAATTGACTTGTGAGACCTTCACATAAGAAGGTAAGGGACAACCAATAGGTTTCACAACTTGCATGCAGAAACACTCAAGGACTTTATGAATGTACTCCCTCTCTAAGAGTAGAGTAGTCCCTAATGCCTGTCGCGCTTAATGTGCATACCAAGAATGTGAGAGACCTATCGCAAATCCTTCATCTCAAAGATATTTGGGGATTTAAGAGCATCCAGCTCATCATGAGCTTTCCTTCCTATCAGCATATCATCCACATAAAGTGCCATCACGGGATTTCTTCATGTAAAGACAGATCCATAGCACTCATGTTGTACCCTGTGATTGCATAAAGACATCAAACTTATGATACCACTCCCCAAGTGCCTACTTCAAGCCATAAGGACTTTCTTCAACTTATACACTAGGTGCTTCTTGCCAGGTTCTGCAAAGCCCTTAGGCTGCTCCATGTAAATATCATCATGCAAATCCGCATGCAAGAATGCAGTCTTGACATCCATCTGATACATGTCCAAGTCAAGCTGCGTGATTAAGGTCAAAACCAAGTGTAGGGTGGCTATCTTGACCACAAGAGAAAAGACTTCATCAAAGTCAACTCCATGCTCATGCTTAAAACCCTTAGCAATAAGTCTTGCCTTATAAGTCAGCTTGGGGTGCCAAAGGGCACTTGACATTGAACCTCCAAGAAAATGAAGCTACACAAGTACAGTCTTCGAATATATAGAGGAATTAGATAAAGAAGAATACCTAGAACCTATTACACCTCTTCATGATGATTAGAAATACTCAAAATTTTATTGATATGTAATACAACTTATATCAAGAATAAGTCCTACTCTTGTACCTACAGTTAATTACAATAATATGAGTTGGACTACGTAAATCCTTAAGAGCAGCGCAACAGACGCATGGTGGGTCCTAACCCACAAGCCTTAAGCCACATTAATGCTTGTCTTCCCTACTTCTTCTGAGATGAGGACATCTCAAGTTCTCTAAGGGGGAGAGGATGTAACGTTCCCCACCCATGGCCCATAAAACCCCCCCTTTTTAATAATTTCATTGAATTTTTTTACTCCCCCTGTCAATGCCAAAAATTGGTGGAGGGAGGGGGAGATAGCACAATGACGTGGAGAAGGAAGGAGAGGCCGTGGATGATGATATGGGGGAAGAAGCCGATGGAGACAATAATGATGATGATGATGGCATCGACAAGGGGGAGGCCATGGGCCTACCACCCCTCCAATCCACCTCAACCAGTCCGCTGCAGTGCCAACCTGCACTACCAACACCACTCCACTTTGCCCCCCACCCCTCAATAATACACCATCCTCCTCCCTATATAAACCACCCCCCATCGTAAGCTGTAGTGGAAGGACTGGAATAGCATGCCGAAGGGTGAGAGAAAGGGTGATAGAGAGAGAGAGAGAGAGAGAGAGAGAGAGAGAGAGAGAGAGAGAGAGAGAGAGGGAGGGAGGAAGAGAGAGAGGGAGAGAGAGAGGAGAAGAAGAAGAGAAAGAATAGGAAGAAGAAAGAGAAATGAGAAGAGAGAAGAAGATGATGATGATGATGAGAGAGAGAGAGAGAGGGAGAGAGAGAAGAAGAAGAAGAAGAAGAAGAAGAAGAGGGAGAGAGAGAGGGAGAGAGAGAGCAAGAGAGAGAGAGAGGGAGGGAGAGAGAGAGAGAGAGGGAGTCTCAAAAGGATCTCATTCTTTTTCCCACCTTAGAGGGTGTCCACATGCGTCCTTTCTTCCCATGTTGGCCGCGACCTTATATCCTCTCTCATGAGATTATCCTCCACTTGCACGCTCAATTCACTCCCCAGTTGGTCCTTGCTAATCAAGGAAAAGGCATGGAATTCTTGTGTGATTCGTGTCCAAGGGAGATGAAGATTGATAATGGCCGCCCCCATGCAAAAAATGTCACACATGGACGGCAATCCCAAACGAAAGCCTCAAGCGAGGGCATCACTGCCTATACAAGTGCGGTACCAGTGTAAGTAACATATTTCCAAATTGATGAATGCTTGCTTTGATTCCCATACTATGCCGCACGAGAATAGGATATTGAAAAGCATAAACTGCATCGCAAGTATTGGAAGGATTGAATTCCCAAAATGCGAGTATCCAAAGAAGCTAATTCTATTTAGATGCTATGCAATGAATTCATAAACCACACATATGGCTTCAAGCATGTCCTTGCAATTGTAGGTGTGTTTTCTTCACTTCGAAGTTATATGTTGCAACTTGCATGCTTTATGGATTGCATGGCAAGCAACTTAGTCTAGAAGAGAATCATTTCCAAATCTCTAGACCTTTGCCCAAGCTCTCGTTAATAGCTAATGTTGATAGATTGGGAATCTTGATGTTGTGCTTAGCTAGTACAAATAATGATCATAATGATTAAAGAATAAGATGCATTGGGATCCGTTCGATAGCCACTATGTTTATCAATCCAAATTTGGGGATTGGGCTAGATATAAACAACAACTCCGAGCCTCAAAGGCAAGTAGAGACCTCAAGGAGTTACGAAAGCCCGAGTCAAGGGAAAGGCCGATGCTTTTGTACTTGTTGGGAAGAAGGCTAGGTTATTGATTAATAGAACTTATGTCTTGTACAGTGTTTGAAACCTTAACATATGCCTTATCCAAAAGAAGGGTATGTTAGGTAAATTTTACATAGAGTCACTCCTAATCCCAAGGGGGAGAGCAAATACGCGATGGAAAGGTTATCATGACTATTCCTGTAATGTTTTGGAAAATGATGCCATTGTTTTTGTTGATTGATCAAATAACATCCTGTATGCTTTTGCATTAAATTGATTGTTGGGATGTGATTTGGATGATTATTCCAAGTGCTTGTGTTTGATGGTAAATGCATAGCAAGGGTCAGCAATGACAAGTTTCCATGGGAAATAAAGGAATGTTTTCTTGGTAGATGATATCAGGATGATTGCCTTGATTGTACTTAATTCTTAATTGGATTAATTAATGAATGATATTTTGCGTGAGTGGATCATCTCCAAGGTCACACTGTGCTTCAACCTGAGAGGGCACTGCTTAATTCACGGTACGAAGGTCGAGTGGTGAAAAGGCCAACCATGGAATATTTGTCTCACTCCTAGGCCACTTGGGGTCAGTGGAGCTCTGGATATCCCTTGCTTAGTTCGGAATGGAGTTGAAGACCAACATTTGTGGCATTGGAAGATCCTATTCTAGATAAAGGATGGAATTTGTGGTGTCGTGTGATTTGGACCAAGTAATTCTGCAAGGCAAAAGGGATACATAATTTCTCTTGTATGGGCAAGGGACAAAGATTAATTGGAAAATAAGTTAAGGAACTTGTTTGTCAAAAGGATTATTTGCTCTGTTTTTGTGTTAGTGCTATAAGTTACGCAAACAAACCATGTTCCTTAAAAGGTAATTAAGGAAGTTGGTTTTAAATGTCACACATTATTGTTATAGGACTTAATTAGATAACTAAAGAATGCTTACTGAGGGAGGCCGGTGGGCGGAACCCTCAATGGGTCCATCCTATGGTAGGGTGGTCCCAGAAAACTAGGAGGCTTCTCATAAGGTTTTATCGACATCTGACCCTTAGAAGTTGTTAGGTCAGAATCCTGATTCATGATGTTTTAGGGGACTGGAATGGGACTATGCCCTATGGGCAGAGAGGTTGAGCAGTGCATCCCTCTCGTTTCCCATTCTCTTTGAACCAAGTGCGGCATGGATCTGCTTCAGTTTGGATATCTTTGCATAAAGTAGGATGACCAAGGACCTGGCGCTAGAACACTGTCAGGAGACCTTGACCCCTAGGAACCTAGATTTCAAGTCGATCCTAGTGGGTTCAGTCATCGCGAACATTCCATTATGAGGTGGACTCGGAAAACCTTAGGTGAAAAAACCCGAAAGATTCCATGGGAGTGCCATGCAGTGACGCTTAGACTGGTTTCTCGATGGACCGCTAAAATGTGCTTGGACAGTTGATAGGTATGCACATTACATGACCACAAGGTTTGATGTTATGGAGCAACTACCTAATTCAAAAGCCAAAAAGAAAGTGATGAAGGCCAAGGTGCCAGGAAGTCGTCTATCCATTTGGATCGCATATCCGAGGTTGTTTTTCCCTCCCTTTGGCCCAAAACTACTTATGAGAGAGTGTGAATGCATGAGGGTGAGCTGGTTTTTTTTGCAAGTTAAGAGCTTAAGCTTGATTAAAAGAAGCATGACAAATGGAAGAGGAGGTGCCTTTTTTTTTTGCAATCTCTCAATCCATTAAAAATTTTGTTTTTTACAATTATTCAAATCATCCTCCCTCTTCCTTGAGCTGAGATGCTTTAATTTTTTTCTCCCAATCACTCCAAATTAAGCGAGATTTGACACATTGAGTGAAAACATAGAAATTTAGTATTTCTCTCTCCTCTTTCTCTCTCGCCATAAACGTAGTTCATATAGACTGAGAGAATGAGGGGGGAATAGGTGTTGGTTCATGATGAGGTGCAAGAGATGGATCAATAAAATGCAAAGGAGGTGTCAGCATCTGTAAAAGAGCATCAACAGCTTCTCGTTTTCGAAATATGATACATGAGTATACAGATTATAGCATAAGTGGTCTTTCACTACAACATATAGACCCAATAGCGACATTTAAAGTGACGGAATTATTCATGGAAAAAATTACCCCCGTCATCACTATTCGTGTCACTATTAGTGACGCGATCGATTCGTCGCTATTTGCGTCGTTATTAGCATTGCTATTTGCGTCTCTATATGCGTCGCTCATTGGGTTAACGATGCAAATAGTGACGCTAATAGTGACTTGCAAAGTAAATTTGCGATGCAAATAGCGACGGTTACAGAGGGGGAAAAAAAAAGGTGGCAGGACATGCAACCCTGCCACCCTTCTAGCTATATGCACTAAATATTCTTGCATAATTCATTTGCCAATGTCAGCTACATCTAATGTCTAAAAATTGTGTATCAGATTATTTAAAAAAATTGAATCCTTTGATTGCAAAAATAAGATATAATTAATTCGAAAAGGTATTTCGCAAGGAGATTTTTCATCACTTGCTTAGGCCCGAGAAGAAAAAGAGATTGTGATTACAAAATCTAGATCTAATCAATTCAAAAAAGTATTACTCAAGGAGCCTTTTTATCACTTGTTAGGCCCAAGGAGAAGAGCTTCACTTCAAGCTTTCATTATAGTCAGGACCTTGAGGTATGAATAAGTCCCATTGATCTTTTGCTCACTCCATCTTATTCCAAAATTGTTCAAGTCTTTTTGGGGGAGCATTTGGACATCTGTAAGAGTTATACAATGGTGTTGGAGCCAGAAACCCTTATATAGGGAGTGGTAGTGTCTCTTAGCTCTACTTCTTCCTTTTTGTTTTTACCTACGTCTAAGTCATCTTCTATCTCTTCTTTCTTGTCTTCACCCTCAATCTCAATGGATGGAGGTGTTTTAAGATCAAAAGAATCAAGCTCATCCTCCCCCTTCTCAAACTCCATTTCTTGAGCTGAGATTAGTTACTGTACTCCAAGTAGATCCATGAAACAAACAAATTTCTCTTTACCAAGTGATTTGGTAAAGATATCGGATACTTGGTCTTGCGTCTTCACATGAAGTAGATCAATCTGTCCTGCAAGTACCATTTCTTTGATGAAATCGTAATGAATCTCTATGTGTTTGGATCTAGCATGATAGACGGGGTTGCTAGCTAGCATCCATATACACCTTAGGTTGTATATATAACCCTCACGCTACTCCATATATACCTCTTCAAGCAAGTCACCATTCATGAATGCATTTTTGACATCCACTTTTCATAATTTTCAGCCCTTAGAAGCCACTAATGCAATGACTATTCTCACCATTTCCATCTTGGCAACCGAGCTGAAAGTCTCGTCATAATCTAGGCCGTATTGCTGTGCATATCCCTTTGCAACGAGCCGGGCTTTATACCTTTCCAATGAACCATCTGACTTGCATTTCTCTTTATAAACCCATTTGCTTAAAGACATTGAGTACCTCATCCTTGTACTTCCGAATGTACAGCCATGTGTATCAGTTGAAATCATCTATCCAACCAACACTAGATTCTTGCAAATTTCATTCTACCATCTGTCCAATCGACAATAGATTCTTGGTAATAGAAGGTACATGTAGTACATCATGTAGTCTCTACTTTCTATCGTCATAGCTGCAGCAGTCTACCTTCCTACTGGTGGGCTCTGTCTTGCACTCATGCCCAAAATCTTTCCATCCCTTTTAGCTCCAAGTCTTGCATGACTTCCCGAACAACTTCCTTATGAAAAGATCTTTTCAGGATGAGAAGCTCGTATCCACACTGTATTCTCCTTATCTCCCCAATGGAGATAGTGCCCGGTTTCCATCTCCTCTTCTTGTATGGTGGTGGTTGTGCTCTATGGGGAGCACCTGTTTGTTGCACTAGAGGAGGCTCCACCTTGTACTCCAGGTGGCAGCTTTGGCATGAGGCCTCTCCATGGTCGAGGAAATGGGGACATGCTTGCTTGGTGCCCGCCATGCAAGCTCGAGGAGGGCAAGATGGAGAAGAGACATAGGTTGGGAGTTCCCTCCTTCTCCTTTGTAGTTGTCCCCTCTCTTTTAGTGGATGTGGTGGCAATGGTAGTGGCAATGGCAGCTTCTCTCTCTCTCTCTCCCTCTCTCTCAATCTCCCTTGTGTTGATCTGTCTCCCTTCTTCTCTCTATACATATCTTCATCAACAAAAAGAAAAAGAGAAATAAATAAAAGAGAAAAACAAAGAGAGAAGATATAATACATTTACCTCAAAGCTTGAAGAAGAATCCTTTCGCGCTTCTCTCCTTCTTCTTCTTCTCCTTCATGGGTTCCCTCATTCTTCTTTGCAGTTGTCCCCTCTATTTTTGTGGTGGATTGGTGGTGGCAGTGACCTCTCTCTCTCTCTCTCTCTCTCTCTCAATCTCCCTTGTGCACGTTGATCTCTCTCACTTCTTCTATCTATACACTCTTCATCAACAAAAAGAAAGAGAGAAGTAAAGAAAAAAGAAAAATAAAGAGAGAAGAGATAATGCACTTACCTCAAAGCTTGAAGAAGAATCCCTTTGCGCTTCTCTCCTTCTTCTTCTTCTCCTTCACGGGTTCCCTCCTTCTTTGTAGTTGTCCCCTCTCTTTTTGTGGTGGATTGGCAGTGGCAACGACCTCTCTCTCTCTCTCTCAATCTCCCTTGTGCATGTTGATCTCTCTCACTTCTTCTCTCTATACACTCTTCATCAACAAAAAGAAAGAGAGAAGTAAAGAAAAGAGAAAAACAAGAGAGAAGAGATAATGCACTTACCTCAAAGCTTGAAGAAGAATCCCTTTGCGCTTCTCTCCTTCTTCTTCTTCTCCTTCACGGGTTCCCTCCTTCTTCTTTGTAGTTGCCCCCTCTCTTTTTGTGGTGGATTGGCGGTGGCAGCGACCTCTCTCTCTCTCTCTCTCTCTCACCCCTTGATACACTGACCACTGATATCACAGGCATTCTGCATGATTCTGCTACACTCAGTTTTCCACATCACACATACACGCACCCCCCTCGGACCGGTACCATGCCACAGAACAGGTGGTATGATGATGAGTGCAGAGATCTACGTCGACAACTACGCGATTTGGAGGCCAGAGGAGAGATCACACATAGACAGGCGCAGAGACGCATGCACCGCTTGACCCACCGTAAAAAGCGGGAATGGGAGGAGGAGAGATATTGGGATATATACCACCTTCTTATGAGCAGAGATTGTGTAGAGGCATGGAGGCAGATCAGAGAACCACGCTCACCCACACCGATACATGACCTTGCAGTATGGCATGGATACGCACATAGTTTATATCATGTACCCGCACAGCCGCTGATACCCACACCATGTACACCGAGACCAGGTATTTCATCCTTTTTCACCACTAGTATGGTGAAACATACTATCTCACGGTTATAGCATGGCCGCGCTCGAGACCAGTTTGATCTTTAGGCAGAGCATATTATATATGGTAGAGACACATTGGCTCCACTCATTGCTCAGCTCTTCAACCATGCATTGTCTAAGGGGTTCCCTGACTCGTGGACAGAGCACACCATTGTACCTATCCACAAGTCAAGGGATCTTATGGATCCTAACACATATAGAACTATCATGATTGGGCTAGTTTTATCCAAACTTTATGGCACAGTGATGGAGGAGGAGCTCAGCACGCTGGCAGAGAGAGAGTGCATGCGCACACCCGGACAGGCAGGGTTCAGATGGGCATTTTCTATCATAGACCACATCTTCACTCTCCGTTGTTTGATCGACCAGACACGAGTGAAGAAACAGAGATTTTGTTGTTGCTTTGTGGATTTTCGCAAAGCCTTTGACACAGTTCCGAGAGAGAGGCTTTTCAGACGCCTACTTGATCTGGGGGTGGATGATGACATGATGTGGGGTATTTATGCACTATATGAGCGGGTTACTGGGCAGAGTCAGATGTCCAGGAGGTATATCAGATCCCCTTGTGAGCACCATTGGTGTGAAGCAAGGATGCCCACTCTCACCGACTCTATTTGGGCTATACATCGATGAGATAGCAGAGTTTATTCAAGAGCGAGCCGGTGGAGGTATAGATCTCAGTGGAGCCACAGTTCATATCTTACTATATGCAGATGACATTATGTTGGTCTTAGACTTAGCTTAGGGATTACAGCAGCATTTATTAGCATTGGATGATTTTTGCATACAGAGAGGCATGATAGTGAACCTTGGTAAAACCAAGGTTCTTATATTCCATACATCAGCCCAGATACGCAGACAGAGTATTTTCATGGCAGCAGGAGGGAGTATTGAGGTCACTGGATCATATGTATATTTGGGAGTCACCTTTACAACAGCTTCAGGGACTTTCTCGATGACACAGGCAGCTCGTGACCGCCTCACTAGAGGATACTCAGCATTGGCTCTTATGGAGTGACAGTGTCATCAGGCACATTTCTAGGAGCCCCGCACCAAGGGGTGGCTCTTCGATACTCTAGTCACTCCAGCACTGATGTATGGAGCAACTATATGGGGGCCAGGCCTTGCCGATTATGTATGGACATTGATGGAGAGACCTCAGGTGATCATGATATCTAGATTGATTCGCAGCAAGGCCCCAGTCCCACATGACATTGTGCGAGCAGAGCTTGCCACACCGCCCATGCTAGTCGAGGCATAATTTCAGACAGTCTGCTTCCTACACAGATTTTAGGATATGGACAGAGATCGCATTGCATATAGAGCATATATGGCATCTCAGGAGATGGCTCGAGCGGGGGATACCACATCATGGTATGCACAGACTAGAGCTTGGTTTGACAAACATGGGCTGGACATTGATAGACTCCCACCTCTTCTATATGATACTCAGGCTCCCACTTACACCCTCTCTCTCTCTCTGAGAGGAACAGAGTCATCAGACAAGAGATATGGCATATTTATATACAGAGGACATGGGTCAGCCCTGCACAGCCACTACCATCGAAGATGGCATATTATTATACACAGTTCTTGAGGATATTAGAGCAGGGATTCATAGATATTCCGAGATATATGCAGATCTATATGCCACATCGATTGAGAGTTCTTATTGGACAGCTCAGGGTATCATCACATCAGCTTATGATTGAGAGTGGCAGAGCCAGTGGCATCCCGCGGGAGGAGAGGATATGCCCCCTTTGCAGATCGGAGGTGGAGAGTGAGGAGCATTTTGTTCTCAGATGCCTGGCATACTCAGAGTTGAGATCTAGATACACATTGAGCAGCTCACTTCATAAATGTATGACTGATATGGATTAGAGATCATTTGGCTATTTTCTGGGAGAGGCATGGCACATCAGAGAGGAGAGCACACAGCGGGTCCCAGTTAGAGAGGGGCCCACCCAGACGACTATTACACAGTTCTTTCAGATAGACAGAGTGAGAGCTACTATACCAGCCTCCAGCCAGACCTCCGGGCTCACACTACAGCAGGCTGAGGACCAGCGTACCCGACGCCGCACAAGGATCCATGGGTTTCGGACCCTGCAGCCACAGCGACAGGAGATCCAGAGGATTCTTGATCTACATCGACAGCAGACTGAGATCCGACGACACTCGACACATTGGATCTCAGATCTCTAGTTTGCTCTTTCTCCATCGCCGATGTACCACATCCTGCATCCAGGAGGGATCACCTGCTATTAGCGACTTTGACGACTACTACTACATCCCAGGATAGTATATCTCCCTGCATTTGTTACATATACACATCACCCCACTTTATCACAGCCGACAGTTGTTCCCCTATCACAGCCGACATTTGTTCCCCTTTTGTAGCCATTATCTGGAGTACCAGAGCTACATACACACATATACATACACGACACTTATCACACTTATAACACCGTATTTTCGGTTTTCAGTTTTTAGCTTTTCATTCAGCACTTTTATTTTGGATAGCTGGACCTCATCAGTTGTATCACAATTTGTCTCATAGGCCAGTTTTGGTCTTTAGAAGACGTTAATATAACTTTCTTTCTTTCTTTCTTTCTCTCTCTCTTGCACATGTTGATCTCTCTCACTTCTTCTCTCAATACACTCTTCATCAGCAAAATTAAAGAGAGAAGTAAAGAAAAGAGAAAAACAAAGAGAGAAGAGATAATGCACTTACCTCAAAGTTTGAAGAAGAATCCCTTCGTACTTCTCTCATTTTTTTCTCCTTCGAGAGTTCCTTCCTTCTCCTTTACACTTGTCTCCTCCCTCTTCTTGGATGGCGGCAATGGCGACGGCCTCTCTCTCTCTCTCTCTTGTTTACAAACTTGTAAAATGCCATGCTCGGGTTTTGACAAATTTTTATGAAGCCTCTCTCTCTCTCCTGTTTTTTATTTCTCTCCATCTCTCTCTTCCTTCCCCTCCCTTCTTCTCTCTATTTCTCTCCCTCCTTCCCTCCCCACTCTCACTCAACTCATCTCATTGCAAAGACAATCAAAGATAGAAAATAAAAAGCTTAAGAAACAAAGATATTGAAAGAAATGTCACCCCACCTCTCTTTATCTCTCTCCCCCCTCTCTCCCTTTACTTTTCTTTATTAACCTTCTCTCTCATTCTCTCATTGTTTTCCTATTTCTCTCTCCCTCTCTCTTGCTCTCTATTTTTTCTCTCTATCTCTCTTTCTCCCTCTCTCTCTCTCTCTTCTTTTCACTCTCCTTCCTCTCTTCACCTCACCCTTCTTTTCTACGTCCTCCTCCTCTCTTCCTTTCCTCTCCCTCTCTTTATTTCTCTCCCCCTCCCCTCTCCCTCTCTCTATATCTCTCCCCCTCTCTTTATCTCTCTATTTCCCTTTCTTTGTTTCCTCTCTCTTTGTTTTCCCCCCCTCTCTCTCTCGTTGTTTCTCTCACTCATCCTCTCTCCCTGCCTTCATCTCTCATTTCTCTCTTCCTCTTCCTCTTTATTTCCTTTCTCTCCCTTTTTCTCTCTTTCTCTCCCTTCATTCTTCTCCCTTCTTTCCTCCCTCCCTCTCTTTCCATGTATCTCTTTGCAAAGAAAAACAAAAAAAAGAAAACAAGAGAACACAAAAATAAAGCAAGAAGAGGCAATGTACCTACCTCAAAGGCCTGAAGATGAAACCCTTTGTACCTTCTCTTTGCACCTTCCCTCCCTTCTCCATTGCACACTTCTCTTTCTTCTTCATGTATAGCGGCGGTGGCGGTGACAATGGTGATGAGCTCTCTCTCTCTCTCTCTCTCTCTCTCTCTCTCTCTCTCTCTCTCTCTCTCTCTCAAAGCTTTAAGCTCTCTCGCTCTCTCTTTCATTCTTTCTCGCAAATGTTTTCTCGGCAAATGTTACACTCGAATTTTCGAAACTTTTTCCCCAGATCGGCGTCGCTATATGCATCACTATATACGTCGCTATTAAAATTAGCGACGCAAATAGCAACGCATATAATGACGCTTTTAGTGACACCACTTTTTTGCATCACAAATGGCCGTCGCTATTACCCCATTCCCTTGTAATGTTTTATTAAATTTTATGATGAATCTTTTATTCTTATGATGGAACATGATTAAAAATGATTGAATATACTTGTATATATTTGAAATCATAAAATAGTCAGTAAATTTTAGCAATTCATATAATCAAAATCAAAATCATAAAATTTGTAATGTAGGATTTAATAGAAAAATGATACTTTCACGGATTTTTATGATTCAAATGATGTTCTTATGTGGTTATATTAAATGTAATACTAAATTACAATTCAAATAAGCTTTATAAATTTCAAAAAAAAAAAATAATACTAGAATAAAATAAAATTTTAATAAAAAATGAAAATTTTGATGGAAAATTAGTTTAAGGATTGAAAAGATTACTCAAATTTAGGGGAAGGTATGTGAGTGTATAATGGCTATAGAGCATGATTTTTGCCTTAATCTACATCTATTTTTGTGTTAAAGTGAGCATTTAGAGGGTGTTTTTATGGAAAAAATATTGTGAAACATAGAAAACATCCTACGTACTAAATGAATACATAAAGAAGTTGAAATGTTAGGAATTTTATACAAAAATGTAAGTGCTTATTCATTGAAATAAAGAATATATGATTCATTTAACATGTTGAAAGGGACAATAGCACAGATTAGTCTAGTGCTATTTCTAAGTGATAATGCAATACATTAGAAAGAAAATCATTGAAATAATATTTTTCACATGACACATTAGTTTATTTGTGGTTGATTTTTTTGAGCACTATATGACATTACATCTTGCATTTGCATTCCTATACATGGTATCAAGAAAGAGGAAGTCTCATGGATACATTGCAATTGGTTGCCAAAACTGTTGAGACCAATGATAAGAGTGTGAGGATCCCTTTACTATAGGATAGTATGATTTTCTTTGGGGACTCTTATGTAAGGAAACAAAAATATCTCCTGGAGCACGTTATCAAAAGAGTGGACAATGTTACAATTGTATTTTATGTTTAGATGGCCTATCTGAGGGCCAATCCCGAAGGTGTAGGAGAGCCGTAGGAGCCACATCGATCGGTTGGGAGATACTCTATATATGTGTGTAATGAGATGTTAGTCACTTGTATGTGTGGTATACTCCCTCTATTGGAATTGGAAAGGAAAAAAATCATTGGACTATATTTAGCTAGATTATTATATAGCCTCTAAACTCTCATGGCACTATGAGGCCATGAGGGTGGTTTGATAAGCATAGGAGACCTGGCTAGAGCCATAGAGCTAGTGTCGGGGCCATTTTTAGTCCCAATACCAATACCAAGCATACGATAGTCATCTTGACCATGGGAGAGAAGGTCTCATCAAAATCAATTTCCTTCTTCTACTTAAAATCCTTAGCAATCAATTTGGCCTTATATGCTAGCTTAGCATGACTAGGGGTACTCTTCACCTTGTATACCCACTTACATGGTAATGCATGTTTTCCATTGTGCAAAGGAACCAAATCCCATGTATGATTTTTCAACAATGAGTCATTTTCAAACTACATGGCCCTCTCCCAAGAGCTATTATCACATCTACACATAGCCTCCTCATAAGTTAGAGACTCACCAAAATCTCTTACAATGACATAATGCATAGAGGAATCAAAACAATGAAGAGGATGTGAGGCTCTAGTGGCGTATCTCAAGTTTGGATGTGGAGCTTGTACAACCTATACAACCAATCCTCTATGTCCCACATATCTCTCTCTCTCTCTCTCAATCCAAACCAAAACTTAAAAGAAATAATAAAACCCCATTGATTTAAACTTTCATTTAACATGCATGCTCAAAGGTTTCAAAAATCAAGCATGAAAGTGGAGAAAATATAATAGTAGGATTTAGAATGTTTAATGGAAAATATTTTCATTTCTATTCATATGTTTGTTGGTATTTATGTGAATCAATATTTTTGTGAATAAATATTGATGCATATACTAGCACAAATATGGATATCTATGCTAACATTCTAACTTTTTTTGGAAGTAGGTTGGACTTTTACATCAAAGTTTCTCTCATCGCTTGTTATGTGAATAGGTAAGTTAGAAAGTGGCTCATTAAGCTTTGTTTTTCTTATTTCAAGCATTGTATATTTTTTCCTACTATTAATACGCAAGAACTCTCAATTATGTATGCACAAGGCAATGATGAAGAGAGAGACTAGAACACAAGAACAAGTGAGCCTAATGGATTTGACAAGGATAGTGGATGAAACATTCTATCTTAGGACGTTGCAATCTTTTTACTTTGTAATCAAAGGTAAAATTTGGAATTTTTGTAATTCAAGCTAAAATTTGGCAACTTTGAGTTCTTCTATCTTATATGTAAGCCAAAAATTCACTTCCAAATATTTACATACTATAATGCTACAAATACTTTATTTTGTCATTCTCATTCTTATTTTATATTCATATTGTTTTTTTTTTGTCATGCTATATGAGTAGCTATAGTTTATTGTACCATATGGATTTAATTCATATAAAAAATAGTCAATGTGCATGCAAAAAGGGCAAAACAAACTAGAGAGTTATTGATTGCAAAATTGTGGCTAGAATGTGGCTCCAACAAAATTTTACAACTAATAGATCCCTTGTTTTTTAACTTATATACATTGTATATAATTTTACATTTATATTTTTGTTTTATGGCATGTGAAAATTGCAATTAAAGTACATTCAGACTTCTACTTAGTATCACGTGAAAATCACCGTCCAATCACGTGTTAAAGAACATTTAAAATCATGATTTCTCTTCCCAAAATACACATGAATTTAGATCAAACTAGCATGATGCACCCCTAAACTCACATGCCCATGAGTTTCTTTTAAAGTTTATAAATACATCTATTTTTTTTTCTATGAGCATGATCCCTTATAGCATCTAGTCTAAAGAGTGGCCCTTGTAGGTAAACAAGAGAGGGATGGAATAATTAAGGCTTCCAACGTCAAAAAAATATAGATGCATCACTATAAGGAGGCCAGAAACTCATCACATAACGACGGATCCTCTAGAAGCAATGGAAAAGAGGTAGCCACAAAAGCAGCAAGTCCCGCCTTCGTGAGAGGCTCAAAAGTGAGTAGGGAAGAGTAATCCCTACTGACTAGTGGGACGTACTGGATAGGGGGAGGAGCATGAGAAGGCGCCATTCAGATGGTTACACACACACCACAAACACAGACAATCAAGGAGAATGCCTGCAAAGCAACAGACAAAAAACCAAAGATAAGAGAACAACCAAAGCGATAAAACGTGACTCGACCAACTATCCCCAAGCAAACCACAGCCTAGAAAAAAAATTCAACATGACCTTGAGACTTATGCGACCGAAAGCTTCATGCTATGCAACATACAAACACCCAAATCCCCGTATCAGGCAATAAAAGAAAAAACTGTATACCGTACCCGTAACCGTAACAAAGATAGTAAACCAAAACAATACCACAGCCTACACATAGCAAGACTACATCGCTGATAAACCAGTGGTTGACTATGAAAATAACTCCAAGGACTGCGCACACCCATCCCACGAAACCGGTTCATTAAAAAGGGGAATTAAGTACAGTGAGGGGGAAGTAATTTAATGAAAGGTTGATTTTAAGAAATTATTAATAATAGGTGAATTTTTATTAAGTGATAAACCTTAGCAAGAAAACGGCGGTTCCTTATTATAAATTTAATTACCAATTATTAGGTGAAAACAGTGCATTAATTCGAATCCCGGACTTCGATACCCAGACTGGGTCTCTAAATGCAAGTTCATTGATTACAAATTAAGGTGATGTGGAGCGCTTTTTTGCCAGCGCGTGCTCTTGTGACGGCTGGTTCATTTTAATTAAAAATTAAAGTGCCTCTTTAGCGCACATAGTGCGTGCTAAGTGAACGGCGGGTTTATTATAATTAAAAATAATATATGTGTGTATATAGCGCGAATGCGCGTGCCATGGTGGTGTGTAGGTTTCATTTATGTGAATTATTTGGGTGTTTGTTTGTGTGTTTTGTTTTTTCGTGGTTGGGTTTTGTATTTTTATATTAACCGTGGGTTTTGGGGGAGCTTTTGTTTTTTTGCTTTTTTTAAAAACATAACAAATAAAAGGGAAATACCTGGTAGTGGGTGTATGGAAATGCAAAGAATGCGCTCTCCTCAATCCAAAAATATCTGGATTTTTTTTTAGATGTTTAGTTAAGGTTGGATGAAAAAGGTTTTGTGTTATTTTATTGATTTGTTTTTTTTAAAGGAATTTAGGTGTGAAATGAAATATTTTGACAGCTTAGAAAAATATGCCAAAAATAAATAAAAATATTAAGGGAAGTGTTAAATTTTTTTTAAAAATTAATTTGGAAATTTTAAGTATTTTTAATGATTTTTTTTAAAATTTTAAGTATTTTTAAAAGATTTTGGAATTTTAAAATGGGTAGAAATGTTTTTTTTGAAATTTACAGGTTTAGAAAAACATGGGCATAAGTTGCAGAAATAAAATGAAATTTTCTATATTTTTCTGGAATTTTTTCAGAATTGTAAGTGTTTTTAAATGATTTTTTTGTATTTGTCAATGTTTTTTTTTAATTTTAAAAGGGTTTGCGGATGTGTGAATTAAACATTTGGGGAAATACCCAGAAATAAGCTACGTGGCAGCTGCGTGTGAACAGCCAGTTAACGAGCTCCCGCACCCGCACATGAGCAATCACGAATAACCGCAATCAACCACTCGCGCGGGTGGCAAGGGCTTATAAAGGGTTTTCGGCGGTTATCTACTGGGTATGAACCGGGGCTGGGGAAGGGTTCGACGGGGGAACAATGCTTAGGAAGGGGAACGGTGCGCTGCGTAGTGCGTGTGACAGGGGCTTAGGAAGGGGTTCTGCGGTTCTGTTTGTAGGGGGAAAAGGGGCTTAGATGGGGGTTTCAGTGTGTGTTTTGGTGGTGTGACTGGGGGCTTACAGAGGGGTGGGTTGGTGGATGTGTGGTTGGGTGTGCTTGGGTGGGGGTAAGGGAGGGTTTCGTGGAACAATGAGGGAAAGGGGGGCTGAGATGGGTTAATGGGGGGGGATGTGTGTTTTGGTGGGGGTGGTGGTGGTGGTAGGTTGGGTGGGTAATGGGGGGAAGGGGGGCTTAGGTGGGTGAATGGGGTAGGGTGGAATGGGTGGGAAGGGGGGTTAGTGGGGGGTGTAGGGTGGAATGGGTGGGAAATAGGTAGTAAGGTTGATGGGTGTGGTGGGAAAGGTTTGAAGAGGTAGGAAGGCGGGAAATTGGAACAGGAGGGTGACGTGGAGCAGGAAGGCACTGCAGAGGGCACGTGGGCGAGGCGCTGACGGGCGGGGCGAAGGCTGCGACGAGCGGGGCGGAGGCTCCGACGAGCGGGGCGGGCTGCTGACGGTGCCGTGGGCGAGGCGGCGGACGTCCAGGGCGACTACTGGAGACAGAGGGCGTCGCGACCTGGGGGCGGCATGGCAGAACGGCGAAGGGGCGTCTCGGGCGGCCGCGAACGACGTGGCCGCGGGCGGCCTGGAGGTCAACGGGGCGGCGTGTCACGGGTGGAGGGGCGCACAGGGCGTCACAGGAGGGCGAGTACAGGGCTCAGCGGCGGGGACCATGGCGAGAGGGCGCACGGTGGTCGCGGCGGCGAGCAGGGGCAGGGCTTGGACGAGGCAGAGGCGGGACTGGAGGGCAGCGAGGGGAAGAGGGAGGGGAAGGAGGGGAGGGAGAATGACGGGGAAGAGGGAGGAGAGAAGGGAGGAGAGAAGGGAGGAGAGAAGGAGGAGGGAAGGAGGAGAGGGAGGAGAAGGAAAGAGGTAGAGAGGGGGGTGGATATGGCAGGGAGGAAGAAGGAGGTAGAGAGAAGGAGAGGGAGGGCGGGAGAAGAAGGATATGGAGGGGGGGAGCACGAACGCAGAGGGAAGGGAGAGAGGGAGGGAGGCGGTTGGGGGGGGGGGAAGGGGTCGGGGAAAGAAGGGTAAGGGTAGGGGGATAGGGAAGGGTGTGGGGGGGAAAAGGGTGCCCAAGGGGGGGGGGGGGGGGGGGCGTGGGGTAGGGGAGCCCATGGGAGAAGGTAGGGCTAAGGGTCATGGGGTGGGTAGGGGCCCAAGAGGGACGCGTACCCCCGTCCTGTGCACGTGCGCGGGGCGGGGTAAAAAAAGTTTGCCGTGACGGGATTCAATGGACGCTTGGATATGGGGACGAGGCACGCGGACGCGGTCAGGGTGTGTTAAGACGCATAAAATTGAAAACAAGCGCGTTCACGTGCGGGACAGGGCGCGTAAAAATACATAAAAATAAAGAAAAATTAATAACTCCCAATCCGAACATCAAAACGAAAGGACGTAAAAATAAAAAGTGGGCACGACGGCAGGCGGAAGACAAGGAAAATATATGACGGAGGTTCCAGGGGGGTAAAGGGCGATCACGTGCAAAAAACACAAAAAACGAACCAAAAAATGCAAGTAAAAATTAATATCGGAAGATCCGTGCATCGGAACGAGGTGCAAAAAAAAGAAAAACTGTGCAAAAAGACGTGCCCGACAATCCTATCACATCAAAACATAATTCCGACTGAGATAAGACACGTTCACGTGGAAAAAACCCAAAAAACAAACCCAAAAACGGGATCGGAAATTAATATCGGACCGAACCGTTGGCCGGAATGACATGCAGTAAGAAGGAAACATGTCCACAGGAAGGAGTGGCACAGGGTTATCATGTTAAACCGCAGGTCCGGTGGAAGTAGGAGGGGTTCACATGCGAAAAACTCCAAAAATACACTAAAAAACGCACTGAAAAATTAATAAGTAAAAATCCAAAAGTCGAAAGAGGGGGGAGGAAAAAGGAAAAAGGTGGGGGAAGACACAAGGGACACGGCGGTCAAATCAAATTGGAATTCCGATGCAAACAGGGCAGGTTCACATGGAAAAATGTCAAAAAGACACACGAAAAAGTCATAAAAAATCGGAAAATTAATAATGGACAAACCGTGTATCAAAATGAATCGGAGTAAAAAGGAAAATTGTCAGGGGAAAAGTGGTTGTCAGGTCTATGATGTCAGATCATGGTTTCGAAGCAAGAAAAGTGCGTTCATATGGAAAACCGGCTAATTTGCATAAAATGCTTCAAAAATTAATAACTCGAAAATCGTGCGTCGGAACAAGGGTAGGTAAAAAGGAAAAATGGTCAATTCAGAGGGAGGAACAGGGCTATGAGGTTGGATTTGGACTTCGGTGAACGTAGAATGCAGTCACATGGCAGGACCTCAAAAGCAGGGAATGAAGGAAAACTTCAAGGGAACAGCCCCAAGGGTGGGTGAAAAATGAACGGTTGGGTGGGGAGGGACCCCATTAGGGTAAAAGCAAGTCATGGCATAGAGGCATTAGTAGGTTGAGGCATATGCAGAAGGGTAGGCAATGTAGACGCGCAAGGACGCGTCCCCACACTTAAGACCTTAACGGATAGGGTTAACCGAGCAACAGGGACCTAGGACCACGCCATAGACCATCCGCTAATGTCCCCACACTTAAAACATGACCGTCACGAAGAAACCAAAGTGGGAGGGTTAGAAAAACTTGGCCCATTGTGTTGAGGATCAAGGTCAATTGTCGATGGCACTTCCTGTGTTGTTGTCGGCTTCTGGATGTACCAAGGCATCTTCTCAGCACACGTCCGTCATGGAAGGGACCATGTGGCAGCATCCAGGGAGGTAGCTGATGGAAGGAATCGCAGGAAATTCGTCGATAATGAGGGATATTGCACTCAACTCACAGTCACTCAAATGAAATGAAAGAACTGTCACTCACCCCATGACTAATATCACTCGAGGAAGAATGATTAAAACCCATATCTTGTATCCGGTTTAGGAATCAATAGAGGAATGGTGCAGAGGGAGTATGCCAGGGTGCACAGTTGATGGTGCATTAGTGCGTCCAACCCGTCTGGCATAAGTGCAAGGAGGAAGGCAAGGGAGCCTTACAGTGTAGTGTACAGAACATGGTGACGTGTCCTGTGTTGATGGCAAAGACCCATCCCGTGGGTGCATAGGGAAACAGGAACATACCTGACTCCAAGTGTCGTAACGTCCCTCAATCTCACCTCTCGGTAATTGATTAAAGAAACTCCAGTCACACTCAACCCACCCTCTGTCTCACGCTCTGTTGATAGATACAAGAGGGCAGCCTTTTCCTGAAACCCATTGATGTAATCCTCACGGTCACTTGTGCAAAGGTTGTATGCCTTGTGCGCATTTGATGGTGCAATTGTGCATCCCGCCCTGTGCCGGCATACGGTGCGAGAAGGAAGGTAAGGGAGCCTTATAGTGCAGTGCACAGAACAAATCGTGCTTTGTGCATTGAGAGGCCCATCCCGTGCGTGCAACAATGCATTCACACTTCTCACCTCTCATTTGATTTGAGGGGAAAAGACTGGTCTCTCGGCCCATCCTCTGTCCCACTCATTGTTGAAAGTTACAGAGGGCAACCCCTACTCACGTCCCCATCCGGTTAGGATGAAAGCTCACATCACTCAATTGTTTGTCGATGAAGATCGCGTCGTCAGTTGTTGAAGAGGCGTAACCAGGGAGGTAGCCATCAAATCGAACGTTGTGTTGGATAGGAACATGTTGTCTGCAAGAGGACAGGTAGACACTCTGTAGAGAGACCCAGGACACAGCGTACCAAGGGAGGCAGCTTCGGAATTGGATCCTAGGGATATCAATCAATGAATCCACTTTTTGGACTGCTGGGTGTTGCCACCTTTTCCACAGCCAGCTTCCCACCCAAGGGTGTGTGCCACCTTTTCTTGGAATGAGGCCTACTATGACAGGGAATTGCTTCCTTTTCTCTCATAACAGATTTGTTTTTCTTATTATTTTTTTGTCTTCTTTTTTTTCTTTTTTAAAAAAAATATATTTTTTTGTTTTTCCCTATTTCCGAGGGTGTTTCCACCTTTTCTCGAAGAATAGGTCGGCATGACAGGGACCTAAGTCCTTTTCTCCCATGACCGATATGTATATTTTTTTCCTTTTTTTTTTCTTTGTTTTTTTTTCGAATTAAGCAAGGGAATGGCAGAAAGACCATTTGTCAGAACCAACCTCACCACTGTCGCTGGTGGAAAATAGAAGATAAGAGATCAAGGCTGGAAGGGGGGTTTGAGGGGACAGAGGGTTGCGTCCATCTCATCAGGAGTGACTGAAGAACGGCTATCAAAAGTAGCATCATAAGAAGTACAGTGCCGCACCAATGAGGGAAAAGATCAAGTGACCGTAATTGTCAAGATCCCCAAGGAGGGAAGTACTTCTTCAGGCGATATCCATTGATCAGAAAGGGATCATCAGAGGCATCAACGGTCTGCACTTGGACAGAGCCATTAGGGTTGACGGTAAGTACCGTATATGGGCCCATCCACCATTGTTGGAGCTTGCCAAGAAACTTGCCAAATCGTGAATCATAGGCTAGGACCAAATCACCTTCTTTGAACTCATTGTGCTTGATGAAGCTATCATGGTAAGCCTTACGTCGAGCTTGCGTGGCTTCCATGCACTATAAAGCCAACCTACGAATTTCGTCCAAACATTCCAAGTGCAGGAGACGGCGTTGCAGTGAATCATCGTCTCCCAAACGCTCTTTGATAGCCACTCTCAAAGAGGGTAATTCCAGTTCAACAGGAAAAACAGCTTCTGTACCATACACCAGCTGGAAAGGTGTCTGTCCTGTTGCTGCTTTATGGGAGGTTCTGTACGCCTTGAGGGCCTCTATAAGTCGATCATCCCAATCACAACGACGTGCGGCAATCGTTCATGTCAGAATCGAGCAGAGGATGCGATTGGTGACTTCGACTTGGCCGTTGGCTCTGGGGTAATAAGGAGTGGACTTGCGATGGCGGATCTTATACAACTCTGTCAACTCTTCCATGACTTTGTTGAGGAAATGAGTGCCTCTGTCACTTACCAGCTCTAAGGGACTGCCAAAATGGGTGATGATATTCTCATACATGAACAGGGTCACGCTATTACCATCGTCCCGCTTTAGGGCTTTAGCTTCACACCACTTTGTGACATAATCCGTACATACGAGGATGTATCGGTTCTGTTTCCTTCTGGTAGGAGGATCAATCAGATCTACGAAGTCGATGCCCCACTTCTCAAAAGGCTTCAAAGGAAGGATAGGTTGCAGTGGCATGGCACTTGTCTTGGTGGGTTTCCCCATTCTTTGACAAGCATCACATCTTTTATAGTAATCATAGGCATCCTTGTGAATGGTAGGCCACCAATAACCGGCTAGCAGAGCCTTCCTGGCTGTAGCTTCTCCTGCAAAGTGGCCTCCACATGGCTCGTCATGGCAAGCCTTCAGAACAATCCCAATCTCATTTCCTGCAACACATCTTCTGAGCACTTTATCTTTGCCTTTCTTGTACAGTGCACCGCCTAGCATGTGTAGGGGGCTGATTCTAACATGAGCTTCTTCCTTTCCCGACTAGAGATACCAGGAGGGTACTGTTGGGTTGCCAGCAGATTGGCAATGTCTGCATACCAGGGAGTTACAGTTTCTACCAGGAATAGGGAAGCATCAGGGAGGTCTGGGTCATCCTGCTCCTCATCTGCAGTTTGTGGGATATGCGACAAATGATCAGCCAGAACATGGGAACGACCAGGCTTAGTAATCACCTCAAAGTCGAACTCCTGGAATAAAAGGAGCCATCTCATCATTCGTCCTTTCACATCTGCTTTGTTCATTAGGAAGGATAGGGCCTCATGATTCACATAAAATTTAAAGTGGGTAGATAGGAGGTAATGGCGAAACTTCTCTAGGGCAAACACCATTGCCAAGCACTCTAGCTCTGTCACTGTATAGTTCCATTCCCTATCAGTGACTTTTCGGCTTGCATAATAGATCGGTTGATCCAGCTTCGAGGAGCCCTTCTGGCAAAGGACAGCACCTAAGCCTTCAATTGATGCATCAGTGTGTGTACATGGAACTCTTTCGTCCAATCAGGAGGTTGCAGAATGGGTGCCTCAATCAGACACTGCTTCAGAGTGTGGAAGGCCTTGTCACATTCTTCCGTCCAAGTAAACTCTGCATCTTTCCTCAGAAGCTTGTGCAAGGAGGTTGCCTTTGTTGCAAAATGGGCTATGAACCTTCTGTAGTAACCCACATGGCCTAGAAATCCCCTCAACTGTTTGAGGTTGGTGGGTGTGGTCAAAGCTGCAATCTTTTCGATCTTTGTAGGGTCTGTTGATATCCCTTGTGCAGAGACAATGTGGCCCAACAGGACTCCAGAAGAGACCCCAAAGATGCATTTGTCGGGGTTGAGGGAAATCCCATACTCCCGACATCGGTCAAAGCATTGTTCCAGGTGTTCCCAGTGTTCACGGATCAAACTATAGACACAGAAGTCATCCAAATATACCTCAATGAAATCGTGCAGATGATTTTGAAATGTGGCCATCATGACTCGCTGGAAAGTAGCAAGGGCATTGTAGAGTCCAAATGGCATCACTCGGTAAGCGTAGGTCCCCCATTCTGTGGTGAAGGTTGTTTTGGATTGGTCTTCTTCTGCGATTTGGACTTGGTTGTATCTGTTGAATCCATCCAGAAGGGAATAAAGCTCATGTCCTGCCACTGTGTCCAACTGTTGGTCTGTGAAAGGGATAGGAAAGTGATCCTTCTTCGTCTTGGAATTAAGCTTTCAAAAATCCACACATATTCGCAATTTGCCATTCTTATTGGGTACAACCACGATGGGTGAAACCCATTCACTATTTGCCACTGGATAGATAAACTCGGCTTCCAGAAGCTTCAGCAGCTCCGCTTTCACCAATGTGAAATAATTCGGGTTCATTCGCCTCTGTCGTTGCCGTACTGGCTTGGCATCAGGCTCCAAGTCAATATGATGTTGACATATTGTGGGATCAATCCCCTTTAGGTCTTTGTAGGACCACACAAACATGTCCAAATTTTCTTTCAACAAGTTGTACAAGGTTGATAACTCCTCTTCTGGAAGGCTGCTACCCACCTTCAAGTGGCGTTCAGTGCCATCTGCATCCACAAAGGTTAACTGCCTTTCACCTTCTACTTCACGGATGAAGGTCCCACGGACTGCTTCTGGGTACAGATCCGACTCCTTCAAGGGAGTGGTGTCCTCTTCTGATGTCCCACTAGAACCAACTTCTCTTTTGGTGGAGAATTAATTTTCTCCTTGAGATGTTGGAATGGGATTAGAGCCGTTTCGGGTTTGGTTTCAAAATTAATTACCTCTTGGTTTGAAGACTCCTCTTCTGAAGATGACACATCCAGGAACGTCACATAACAGGGACCCTCTGATGCTTGTTGGGTTGGTGGGATTGGTGCTTGTTGGCACGGTGCATCATCGTCATCATTCTTTGGTGAGGATGGGCGAGGATGGCATGAGCCACTGTTGAAAGCCGGCTTGTTCTTCTTAATACATTTCTTATAAGAATTTTGCATATGAGAAGATCCATTTACCAGACCAAATGGTACCATCACCATTCTGTCCCATAGCATGAGCTCGTTTGCTTCTGATGCTTCTAGAACTTCTTCTTCAAATATATCATCTTCACATGGACTAGATTCTTCTGGCTCCCTTTCATAACCTTCATCGTCAATATCATATTCATCCTCTTCTGTCTCTGTCTCTGCTTCTGTTTCTGCTTCTATCTCTGCTTCTGTCTCTGTAGGCGCTCTGTAACAGAAGAACATATTCTTTGTTTCCTCTTCTGCCTCTGTCTCTGTCTCTGCTATGGCCATGTAACAGGGAGAGCAGTACATCCATGCTTCTATCTCACTGTCAGAAGTGATTTCAGAAGTCATTCCTAGTTCAGGCAGGAAGTATTCACCCATTGATAATGGCTTTGCATCTTTTGGAAGTCGGCTTACAGTATCCACTATTAAGGAACATGCCACTGTTTTCTTAGGAAGGATCTATTTGACAGCATCTTCGTTTGCTGATGTTCCATCTGTAGCCTCATTAGGGGAGTCAGAAGATAATTCCAAGGAGGTGGATCCATGTCCTTTTTGAGAACCATACAGTTTCAGCACCACTTTATTGGGTCCTCTACCCAAGGTCAAGGTTCCTTTGAACCAATCCGTCCTTGCTCGGGCTTCAAAAAGCCATGGTCTGCCCAATAACAGAGGGTAGGATGTACCATAAGAATTTGGCTTCACCACCAGATAGGTTAGCCAATAATCTTTTCCAGCCAATGTAGTCTTCACATATGGGAGAATGCCCAAAGGCTTGATTCTGCTCTGATCCGCTAGTCTGATGAGCCATTGGGTGGGTTGCACACCTTGTAGGCCTAGATCCTTCATTGTCACATCCGTCATAATCAGTGCATTTGCAATAAAACATCCTTCTATCCACACACCAGTCTCTGGAGTACCCGGATCTAGGAAGGCGTTAGCTACATCCACTTCTTTTACAGGCTCTGGAGCCTTGTTGGACTTTGTTGCTGTTGAGGAGCAATCCTTAAGCCACCTCTTCTTGTCAATATACTTTTGAACCTTTTTCGGCAACTGGGAGACAACATCAATAATTGTCGGAATGTAAGGTTTGGTTTAAAGGTATCTAGATCTTTGACTAGATCGTATTCCTTAATAGGATCCACAGGCTTTTCTAATCGGTTAGGGAATGGGGCAACACCCATTTTCATTTTTCCTCTTTCTTCCAACAGAGGCATCATGGAAACGTCTTTTGCCACTTGTGGCACTTCCTCCTCTTCTGTCTCCTGGACCTCTGGTCCTGTCTCTGTAACTCTCTGTGGCACTGTAGGGCTCTGTACGACACTGTCAAGCTCTGTTCTGTTCTGTTCTTCTGGTGGAAGATTGAACTTCACTGTTCTGGCTGGAGGGTTATTTTCTTTCTGGATAGGTGGTTCTTTCTGCTTTGCACGATTGATGGGAGCAACTTCCAATTCCACTAAATTGGAGGTAGGCTCTTGAGCCTTGGCTGGACTATCAATAGCACTGTTTTTCACTGGGGCTGGGCTTGGACAGTCTTTTGCAGTGTGGCCTTCTCCTTTGCATCGACTGCATAAGGGCTTGTAATCTACTGACCTTCTAGGATTTGGACAATTTGGTGAAATGTGTCCCTTTTCTCCACATCTATAACACTCCACTTCTGATCTCTGACCACCACCAAACTGTCTTCCTCTGTAACTTTGAGAGGGAAATCTTCTGGGTCCGAAATTAGGGCCAAACTCTCTGGGCTTGGGTCCAATATCCTGTGTTGTCATTTTGGATTCCAACAAGTTGAATCTTGCATCTTCTTCCTTCCTTCTCCTATCATGCATCTCTTTCAGAGAGCAAATGTCCTCTGTATGGTTCTTCCGCAAACAGTAGGAACAGAAGGTCCTAGGAATAGTTGGTTTTCGTGTACATTCAGTGGCTAAATGGCCTGCTTGATGACACTTACCACACCAAGTATTTGATCGCATCACATCTCTTCCTGCTCCTGCAATGTTGGATATGCTAGCGGTATTCACTTTCTGCGTCTGTAGCTGCTCTGTAATTACATCCATCAACTCCTTTTTTATGTTTGCAACTGAGTTGGATAAGTAATCCTTCAAGCTTTCTCCTTCGAAGGTACTAGCAGGAGGGTTTTGAGGAGTCTCTGTAATCACTGCATAAACCGGTTGGGTTGGTGCAGAGGGATCTCTGCTCTGGTTCTGATTCAGAGCTCCTGTTTAAACTGTTGGTTGTTGGCTCCAGTTGGTAGGGTTCCACTGTTGCTGCTGATTTGGCATTGAGGAAATTGGTTGGGACCATTGTTGTTGTGGTTGAACCACAATTTGAGGCATGGATTGTGGCCACTGTGGATTTGGTGCACTGTACTGTGATACTGGGGGCATCTATTGGTAAGGGTAGGGAACAGTCCCTGGAACTGCATTTGGTGGATACATCATTCCTGGCAGCAGAGGAGGTAGGACTCCTCTTCCTGTATTCATCGCTAATCTAGCTTCCACTTCATCGTACAGTCTTGCACCTTCTGTTGCAGCTTGCAGGGTGGCTGGTCTTTGCAACTCCACAAACTTACGGACTTCTAGTTGTAATCCTCTGAGAAACACTCCCTTCTGAATGCCATCATCTAGATTATGGTTAGTCCATCTCTTCAGGATGGATTCCATTCGTGAGACATAAGCTTCCACTCTTTCTCCAGAAGACTGACTTAGGTTCATAAATTCCTCTCGCATCCGCTCTTCAAAACCTTCACGCCTGAATTTAGTGAGGAAGGCCAACTTCAGGTCGTCCCATGTGCTAAAGGTTCCTGCTGCTTGTCTCTCATACCACTGAAACGTCGCGCCCTTGAAAGTGGCGGGGAATATTGCTAACCAATGCTCAGGGGTTCTGGCATTGTTAGCCACACACGCTACCATAAACTCTGCTACATGAAGGTCGGGGTCTTCATTGTACTCTCCCTTAAGAATTGGCAATGGGACTACATTCGCTAGCCTGCCATCAATATTTCCAGGACGGATTTGGCTTGGAAGTGGACCTCCAACAGGAGGAGGAAGGGCTTGATGTGCCATTGGGACTTCTGTAAAGAGTTCCGCAAGGGCGTCAAAGGCGGCTTCTGCTGCGAGCTCATTCTCAGCCTTGATTCTTGCTTTCTCTCTTCTCACGTACCTCTGGACTCGTTCTAACACTTGCCTCTTTATTGTGTCATTCATCAGGGGGTTGGTTCCACTATGTTGTTAGTGCTCCACAGAGGGTTAACAGAAGGCTTCAGTCTCTGGATGACTCTCTTGCCAACCCCGGGGGGTCCACCTTACAAAATCATGGATATCACGTGCGTGCAAAGGCATATTTTAAAACCCCTCTGTAACCTTTTTTGCCCTATTTAATATATACCTCCTGTTATCTTTGTGGTATATTATAATAACCCTCCTGTAATTTTAAAATTTTAAGCTTATGCATTTCTCCCCCCCCTCCCTGTATAATTTACATTACAAGATCTTTGGTACTACGCAAGAGTGGATTGCCAGACCCGATGAAGAGAAGTCCCTAACTATGAAGAGAAGTGTTCAATGAGTTTCTAGATTGAGAAAGCAAAATGCCCAATGAATATGCAAAAAAATACACGTGTTAGATATGCAATTATACTCTTGCTTGAAGAATCAACGACGAGTATCAAAATACAACTAGATGGTGGAGTTGGGAAGAATAAAGGGTTAAAAAAGTATTAATAGCCTCAATTGCACCAGCCTTTGTAAGACCTACAAAATTGAGAGATGTCTATGAGGATCCACCACTACCATATGCCCTTTTGAAGTGGGAAACAACTGAAAACAAAAAGAAAAGAGCGTAGTTGTCAAAATTGGAACCACATGCAGAGGTATATTATAGCCATCCCATCTAATAGAATGGGACAAAGAATAGATGGACAATAGTAGCTGCACTTAAGGAGAGAATATTTCCTTGAGAATAGGTCTGCTAGACCCATCCAATCTTTTTATTTCTAGTATATTCTCCAATCCATAAAAGACAAAATTGGCATGACTTTGAGAGGATTACAAAAGAACACCCTAACTGCTTGAACCACCCAATCTTTCATGAACCATTGGGTGAGCCAAGCTTCAACCATAGGTACACCCCTCAGAAGTCACAAATAGGCTTACTTGAAGAGATAAATAAAGAATGACAGTATTGCATGCTTCACCATATTGATTTGGTGTGATAACCTTGTAAGAGTATCATTTTATGACTCTATTTCGCACATATTCGCATGGCTCATAGGCTTTCAAACCATGGCAACTATGGCTTATGACCATGTGTGCAACCACTCCTTCCACAATTAAATATTATGCTATTCGGCTACACAAATGTTTCTATCCACAAAACTGTCAATTAGTAGAAAGATGGAAGACGCCAAATTTTTTTTTGATAGCTTAGTAACAGAAAAACAGGTCTACTCTCAACATTTCTGCTACACAACTTCATAATGCCAGACTGCATAGGGCTTGCATGAGTCTAGACTTTGCTTTAATAAAGTCTTAAAATAGACGTATTCTAGGTGACAATCTGGCACACTTGGGCACTAAGACCTTGCTTTGATAAATTCTTAAAACAGAACTATGCTAGGTGTGACAATCTAGCACATTTGGGTACTAAGATAGACATTGTCAGAGCTGCAATAATCATTCAGGCCCACTTCTAGCACTTAGTTCCAAGCTAACACAGCCTTTAAATGCAACCCATAGAGACATTTTCTAGCGAAGGACCCTCCAACGACACTTAGCTAGGTATTTAGAGAAAGACCATTCTTGTCCATGGGACATGTGTCGAGGCTTTTGCTGAATCGTCCAGGCCCATTCACTTGAGGCACTGGATGGAGAAGACATTTTATGTGAAAAGTTTCCTTAACATCGTATGTGGCACTTGAAAGCACTCGGTTCAAAAGTAATCTAAAAAACTGGCTCGTCTGATTGCAGATCTTTGTCAAATGTATTTGATACTGCAACTAGAGAGTGGCTTTCCAACCTTGACTGAGAACCTTCATTAGGACAAAGAAAAACACCTATGCAGGTTGAAATCCATGCTATTAGGGCCAATACAGCAATAAGAAGCAACTGTCCATCTTGTAAAACGTAGTGCGGTGAAACACATCAGCCCTTTGCATTGGGCATGCCATGGAGTAAAAAAATAATAATAAAGAAAGCGCAACATTCCATATAGAGAAGAGAGGCAAGTGTGTCCTTGTGAGATCACTCCATAGTTCAACCCTTGATGCCAAGAGCTCGAAAAAGCAGGAGTCCCTACTCAGATTGCAAAAAGTTCTTCCTGTTCTTATGAGACACAAAGTAGAGGCCAACATTAAGAAAATGACGAGTGTATCAACACTGACATTTTGGTCACATCTCAACCACCCTCAGCATTTAGGGTATGAAGCTACAAAAATAATACGCTACTACATGGCAAAGACATGAAGACAATGAGGCTGCTAAATATAAATTTTTGACTTCAATATATTTCCTTGCATATGATTTGAGCACCAAAGAGAACTTTTTTATGCCACCAGCAGGCAAATGGGATAATCGGTACAAAGTTGACTTTGCATGCCAACGAACCTAATAAGGTATCACATGATACAACTCAAGGCAAATATGTTAGTTTTCTCACCATGCACTAGGAAGATTGTAGAGAGTATTACCTGCCTAAACATAGCGGTCACTAAAAAATTGCATTTCAGAAACCAAATTTGAAGCTGCCAACTTTGGCATCCATCACTGTGTCCCAAAATGAGCCAGCATTTCTTTGCTTAGCTTTTGCTGCAGCTTTACTCTCCAGTTCTTCAATAGAACCAGGAAACATCTGGACATACAAGCTCTTGAACTTGTCATGCAAATTTACACGGTCTCTTGTGCCTGATACCAGTTGAGCAGAATTTGGCCGCTTCAGAAAGTCTAATACATTGAGAAGATTGCTCCTGCTCAACAGTGTAAAAAATATCAAGTCTATGTTCATCATGAATCAGCCCAAGTTTACAGCAACGAAAAGTCGACAAAGAAAAGAATGATCATGGTGCTGTAACAGGTATAAAAAGAAATATGTTCAGCTACACAACTTTCGTCTAGTGGAAAGCTATCAATGCAAATCAACAAAAGAAGCTACCTTTGAGCTTTGTACTCCCATGAGCATGATCATATTGAAGCTTAAAATTAGATGGAACAATGGAGCTTTGTACAGATAGGTCTGCATTTTAAAAAAATGAAAAAGATAAGATGGAATCTAAAATATAACTGCCACTGACCTCCTTCACTTAGGCTCCACTTATTCTTGTGAAACTTTTGTACCAAAGAAATACATAATACAAACAGTAAAGTGAACAATAGAGCTTACCTGGTCCTGTGTCTGTGTTACTGGCATGACTACCACTACCATAATCTTTTATAAGCCTCTCTTGAAGCTTCAGTTTTTGGAGTATTATATTAGAGGAGTGCTTATTTGCTTCCTTGTTGACCTCTTCGAGTTCGTCGTCACCTTCTGAAGGGGTAGATGCAGATACACCATCCCTCACAATGATATCTGGTGTTTCGCGACTTTTTCGACCGAACTTCAGCAAGCGCTTGAAACCTCTTGCAGGTTCTTTGGGTGGAACGATCACTACTATAGACTTTTGAGAGGAGCCCAACTTCTTTTGTGAGTGAGTGAGATCCGTATCAGAAGAATACTGAACTCCAGAAGAATCCCGAGAAGCAAGACTTCCAACTGGGGACTCCACAAGGGTAGCAGCAGAGGGACTGAAGTAGTCAGGAATGATAGCGCCTAGACGCTTCAAACTTGAGCTAGCCGGAGAGGCAGCTTTCATAGGAGAGACTCTGGGCGCATATTGCTCTCCACTTGCTAGATTAGCACGAAATGACGCAGAACCACTTGCTGAGGATGCAATATGCACCACCTGGCCAGTACTCTCAGAGAGAAGTTGAGACAAAGTAGCACTTGGCACTCCCTTTCCAGCTGCTTCATCCCAAGGTGTGTGAGGTACAGAGTCTGGCTCAGATGCAAACTTACTATCGTGACGTTCATTAGTGCCCAATTCCATGGGAAATGAAACAATGTGACAACCCCTCTCAACGTGTGGCAATTTATCATCCTTCAAAAGTTCAGTAGCCTTGGCATCTTCGCATACAGCAAAGAAGCCACCATCTGAGTTATGAGTTACATCAACATCTGACAGCTCTAGAGTCTGTGCTTTCCCTTTCTCCTCCTCCTTGTAAGAAGATAAGGAAGCATCTGCAACTGGGGCTTCCACAGGAATGCATTCCCCATCGCTGGTGTCCATGACGCTCCTTGCAGATGCATGAGCCTCTTCATCAGAAATTCTTGTAGGAGTTCCTGGGACATCTTCGTCAGAACTCTTCACTGCTTCGGCCTTCAGTTTTGCAATCCCTGGCCCAGCACCAGGTCCAATGCCAGACCCTTTGCGCAAAAAGGGCTTCATTTCCTGAATAGGAGCAACAGAACTTTGCCTTATCTTGCTCATGATAGGAGCCTCCACTTTTATGTCAGTTTCAGTGCTCAAGAGGGAGAGGGAGACCTCCCCTTCAGGCATAGGAGATGGATCTGTTAATTCACCTGTCACAAAACTCTGCCTGGTTTGCCTTGGTCGGGTCTTCTTCTCTACCCTTGAACTTCTTTTGGGTACACTGCCATTTGGTCCTGATTGTAAAGCCTTGCTTGCTCCTGGATGCTGAGCAGGAATCCCAGCATCCTTGGAAAGCACTATCGCAGAGCCCGACAACTTCCCTGGAGATGGTTTCATGTTTTCATTCTTCGGGTCTGAAAAGCAAGGAACCAAGGAGGAAAGAGAGTTCTCAGGGGCATTTGAGGAACTAGGGGTCCTCTGGACCAATGGCTTACCCCAGAGTTCCTCAAGGAGTGGTTTTAGGGGAGATGGAAACTATTCGTCTGGAGCTCCCAGGAGTGCTTGAGTTCTTTTGAGATGCATACACCGCCTTCTTTGCCCTATGAGCTTTTGGTGTCAATGCCTGCTCTTTCACCACTCGGGGTGTTAAGGGAGGAGAGGGAGGACTACTATCAGACCTCGAGTAATCCTTTGTCAACAATGGTTGAAGATTGCCATGCCCAACCATTCCATCCTCCTGCCAACAGATGTCAAATATTCATAACACATTAGAATCTATGGACAAAATCTCATGCCAAAACAAATTCAGCCAGATCTTTACCTGGAGTCTTTGCATATCCCTCAAGTTGGCCTAAAGGGCAAGCAGCTTGGCAGCACGAGCCTTGGCATGAGCTTTGTCATTGAGCTTGGCTGTTTGGGCATCCATCTCCGCTTTTCTACGCTCTAGAGTTTCCTCCATCAGTCTTAGTTTGGCTCATCTAGAGTACAGCTCTTAGCCTTTTCTTCACCATCGCTGCTGCTACTGGTGTCCATAACATGGTGTCTCTCTTTACTCTGGCGTTCAGAAAAGTAATTGATACTGCGAATCACGACCGACCCGGCCCGCCGGCTCCCAAATCGACCAACTTGAACCTTTTTTAAAGGAGAGGCAGACCACCTTCTAGGAGAAGCTCTTTGTGAAAGACCTTTGCTTGGGTACCCTTGCGGCGGTCTCATTGGGCTTACTGCTGCAAGCTCATCAGGCAGTGGCATTGGGCTTGTACATTGTGAAACTACAGCTTCATTTATAGCAGAACAACCCCCTCTTGTATCACAGTTATCATGCACTTGTGAGGGACTCCAAGATACTCCTCCATCAGCCTCTTTGGTTGGATTTGGCAGCTTACTCTGTAACTTCGGCAAGCCATGCAGGATTGCCAATCTGTCAGACGCCCTCTCCTCTCGTGCGGTGAGCTCATAGAACCAATTGCAGGCTACACTGCAAGAATAAATAGGAAAAAAGCAGCTGTAAACTTGGGCTGATTCAAATAGCTGCTCTCACTAGATACTCCTTGTTCCAGTTCATCAAGGCTGGCCACTTACATAATGCATCTGTTATGATTACTAGCTCATTCGGTTCTTCATAGTTTGTGATAAACTCCTGCACAGAAAGGTTGCTCCGCCTGTCAATGTTGTCCACTGAAAGCCACTCCTGTTTCATACTCAGGCTGCTGCACAGCCAGCCCAGCTCTGAAAAAAAACCAACCACCTGCTCTTGTGTTACAAAAGGAGACCTTGATAGTGATATAAAATTTCACAGTGACTTGCAAACAACTGCTAGATCACATAGGGGTCGAATCTTCCAGTGAATTCGCCAGATTTCTTGCTTCAACTAGCTGAACATAGAGATGGCCCATATAGCTTGCTTCCGGATCACTGTCAAAAATACTTTTTAGAGATGACTCAACACAAAAATTAGTTACTGACATGCTAAATCAACAATTGAACAAAACAACTGATAGGAACCTTCACCATGTTGTCCTCTTAGATATTCTTGCATACTGGAGAGAAGCATTTGACAGATATTAGCCTATACAACTCACTTAAGAAGGAGGGTAATTCATTTATACCTGTAATCACCTGGAAAGACTGGTATAACTGCCCGACTTGGCCAAACCAAAAGGTCCTTGAGAGCTGCTAGCAAAATATTATGTACATGCCCATGAATTCAACCGTCGAAGGCCTTAATCGTTAAAGGCCTTAATACATGCTGCTACGAACCTGTACTGCAAATATCAATAACACAATCAATTGCTACGTGAAACTAATCTGAATTTGGGCTACTATAAAACTAGAGTACTATACGAGATAAACCCCGTTCTTCCAAGAGACAATGGTTGGAATTTACCTGCTCTCCCAAAAAACATATAGTGGATGTCATTCAGCTCATGTCATTCCACAAAAAAACACTTCAATCCCACAAAAAACACTTGAGTCCCACAAAAATTCAGCTTATGTCATTCCAACTCCTTCCCAAAAAACACTTCAGTCCCACAAAAATCCAACTCATGTCATTCCAACTCCTCCCCACTTTGCAAGGTGGAGGATTCGTTGCCTGCAATCATATGAAAATGGAAAGAATAAGGTCACCTATGTTATAACATGACTAAAACACAAATTACAACCAAATGGTTCCATACTTACATGATTTAAATAAACATCTAACCAGCAGACTTCAAGAAATCGTTAAAGATTCGATAGTCATTTTGATCAAGAACATATCTATCAGTAGCCTCATTGTATGTTAAATGTGCCAATGCAATAATTGACTCAATATCAACCATGTTTAAGTCTGTCACATCATAAGAGTATGTATGGTGTCCTTTCACCTTCTGATACCAACCAAGCTGAACCTCCATCCCTTGTGGTCGATCTACCAAGTCAAGACCTCGCTTGTAATCTACATACCTGCCACCTACCTTCTTTCGCATCTTTTGGACTCTTCCAAGATACCATGCACTATGAAGAGTTTGCATCTTCTTCAATTTTGTGGCTTTTCCATTTCTCTTGAAATTTGTGTCTCTGTTTCCACATGTGTCATCGTAGAAATAAACAGCACAATCTGACCCTATTCCAAAGAAATTTCCATTGGTTGTTGATGCTAATTTTCCTTCATTGCTGAAATACACTCCTTGTCTTACCCTTGTCAACCTATCTTTTGATAGTGTTGAGTTTCCATTGAGTTGACTCACGAAAGTAGATTTGAAGATGAATTTCTTGTCAACCTCCACCACGGGCGAGATAGTCTTGTTTTCATCCTCAATGCTTGCCTCATCTAGAATCCCATCCACCTCATGTCGAATCTCACTCAGAGCAATGACCTCGTCATCTCCGTCGCTGCCTTCAATGGGCCTATCTTCACCGCAAGGCTCCACAAAGTCATCGTGCTCATCGACGTCACCCATTTCAGCATCTATCTTTGACCACATTGATTGTGTATCTATCCAAGGCTCTGTCCACCATTCAACTCCTTTGATTGTGCTAGGTTTGATCCCCAATGACTCACAAAGATCTTGTGCCCGCTTCAATCCCTCTTTCAATGCATCTATCAACTTTTCATCAGAGGAAACACTCTCGTAATTCCCAAGATCTGCTTCCAAAATGCCTTCATGCTTGTTCAAATCCTTCCATATGTGTTCTTGTTTCTTATGTGCCCTTGAAAAAGTCACCCCATTTGATTTACATTCATGCACGGTAATCTTGTTCAAGCTTCCAACACAATGCAAAACATCTCCAAAATCAAATGCTCTTTCTTGCCCAACCATACCTCCAATCTTGCTGAAATAAATTTCTGCTGCATCCGATCCTGTGAGATGTAAAGGACACTTGAGATTTGGGAAGAAATCCCGAAACATCTTTATAAGTAGAACCACAAAATGACAAGAAAGCTGGGTATCTGTGTAAGCCTCTTTGCTAATGAAGTTTTTCTTAAGAGTGTATGTAGAATGATGATGAATCCATAATCTCCACAACTTGAAGAAGAAGACCACTTTACTAGCAAGCACCACACGCTCTCTCAAGTCTAAATGTGGAGACAAAAAAATGTCTATATAATCAGCAACAACCTGCAAATATGCCCCAGTCCCTTGCATGCTCCTCTCTTTTTTTTGCATTTCTATCATACATTTTTGAACTTGTCTAGAGACAATCACTTGGGCTGCTCTCCAATTTTGCCGATCGTTTCGTTGTATATCTTCTTCTCGTAACTTGTGTTGATCGATAGAGAAATGATTATAGACCAAAGCAACATGATTGAGTGTAATCCAAACTTGTCCAATCGCTAGTTGTCGAATAGGACTATCAAGAGGGTTCACAAGCTTCTTTCCACAATGCACAAAATCTTGATCATGTAGTCCATACACATTGTCTCCTATGATTCTGCCTTTGAGTTTCCATCCATCCCATTTGATACCAAACTTTCTATCACTTTTTCCTAAATAGTCTTCAAGCATAAGCTTGCGACATCTACTATCACCATCTGAAGCATGTCCAATTATTGGCCCTAGGCAATCCTTCCATTTTGCATTCCACATTTGCTCCACAAGACTCCATTGAGCTTTGATGAAATCGCTATCAAAGCGATTACAAGTGCAATGCACAACAAGAGCTAACCGTGGAAGACTCTCATGAAGCGGGTTGACAATGAGCAGTCTTGCATAATGTCCCACTACGTGATTTTGGAAGGCATCCACTATTGTCTCATATCCTTGTGCTCCATCTCCAACAATGATAACATCATTTGAGGAGCATTGATGATCCTCTCCCTTTCTTCCACAAAACCCAATTAGAGTGTCATCCTTCGCATTCCATCTGCAAAAACATGAAGCTCCACTTTAACATCTTTATTTCCATGGACTTGTTACATAAATAAATTTTAAAACTGAAGCGAAGAGAAATTCAACTAAGTTTTTACCTGATGCTACGCTTGATGGTTGTTTCATCTTCAACAATAATGAAAGGCACCCGTGATGCTATTCCATGTTTGGACTTTACATCCTTGTATATCTTTCCAACCATATCAACGATATACTCATGCTCTCCGGATTGAAATTGAGTTGCCTTTCTTCCTTGCCTCCTTGTGGTTGACAAAGATGGCCCTCCAAGGTTTACACTTAGAAAATCATGCAAGCGCGGCCCACCCCATAGCTTTGCAACCTCAAAAATGGTCTTTGAGGATTCTGCATATCTTTGCCCCTTTTTCGATCTTAATGCATTATTTGCAATGTCTTGAAGAAAAGCCCATAAAGCTAATTTGCCACCAAACTTTCCTTGCCTATGAGCCTCAATAATGTTATTGCAAAAACGTTGCACATCCTTCCTATTAATAGCCTCATAGTTTGCTTCTTTTAAAGACCTGATTCTCACTGAAAGCACCACAATCTTTGCCTTCAACCACCATAGTTTTCTCTTGGCCTCTCGCAAGTTTTTCTTTGTCTCAACTACAACGCTTTTAAGCTCTGCACCAGAAAGGTAATCCAATCGCCTTCCTCGACCTGTTTGCCTCTCTCCTCTTTTCTCAATTGCACTACCCTCCCGATACACTCTGCCACGAAAATCAGCGCAAGATGGAATTTTCTTACAATACTCGCATGTGAAACTTTCAAACGGAATTCCAATTCTTGAGATCCGAAGACAGCACACATGCCTAAAGCATCCATCTATCCTGTATTCAACATCCCCATCATATAAAGTAGCTTTTGTATGTGGCTCACAAAACCACTCTTCACCCATCTTTAGGTCTTGGAGAAAAGGTTTTATATCAACCTCACTACCATTAACATCAAGTTTACACTGCCATAATCCCCAACACAGATTTAATAAATGAGAGCTTGAATCACCTGCATGGATGGAAGCCACCTCCGCATGCTCTTTGGTTGATACGAGGAATGCACCCAAAGTTTGTTGACATGGATCCTTTTCAAAATTCTTTTTAGGTCGCCCACTAGCTCCTGTGAAGAGAGAAGATGATTGCTTTATTGTGGTCTTCTTGCTCCATGCATTGATGTGAGATTTTGCATTGATATGTTGTGTTAGGATGGTCTGCAAATTTGAACCTCGAGGACATAGGTGCAGCCACTTCCCATCATATTTGCACACAACTTTGACACTATTTTTATCTTTGTAGTCATGTAAAGTTGCTTCAACCAACTGAAAATCAGCCCCTACATGAGGATACAAAATTTTGATAAGAGTTTAGAAACGTAGCTGACAATTGAATCTGATATGCACAAGCAAAAATCCTTAAAAAAGGAACCAAAATAAGGGACTAAGAATTGTCTTACATGATTCAACAAATATCTTTTACAAAAAAATATTACAATTTACAACATAAAACAAGAAGTTGATTCTTACCTTCATGAGTTCTATTGAAATTATTCATCTCCTCAATAACTGCCAAGATTATTATTGCATCATCAGAATCATTCTCGTCTTTTGGAGTACTTCCATGAGAACCATGAGTAGAAAATGCATCAAACCTCAAACTTCGGTTAGATAAGTATCGTTTTTGATGTGCTTGACCATCTAGAATGTGAAATCTCATGAAGTTTGACAAGCATGAGTATGCGGATTGCTTGCCACTAGTCACTCCCGATCCATAAGCACTCCCACATTCATTGCACCACACTCGAATCAAAGGTTGGTCATTGACATCTTCCGTGATGAGCTGAAATTTATCATCTCTAGATGGCTTTCTCTCACTCAACTTCTTGCGGACCTTCTCACATTGGAGCTCCCAAATTTTGAGCGCTTCTTGTGTTACTAAAACACTCTTGAGCATGTTGACTCTCCCACCATGATCACCCGCTTCCCTTATTTGATCGCCCTCTTCCATCCCATCCATAGCAGTAGCTTCCATGGAAGTATTTAAGCTTCTACAAACACGCTTTGAGGACCCTCCATCATCCACCGTGGTTGATAACCTCTTTATGCCAACTCGCTTGCTATTCTCAATTTTCCAACGCTCCTCTTGTAATGCATTCAATATGCATACTCCATCACAGTCTTCATCTTCAATAACAAACTCGAATGATTCACTTACAATGCCATCTTGGATGATCTCTTGACGTATATCACTATAAGTGCAATCTGCCATCACTCTGACGTAGCCCAGCACCTTCTTCTCGTTACTCCCATGATCACACACCTTTATGTGAGTCTTTGATGCCATGAATGATCAGATCTCTAATCAAAATAACCATACAAGAGACATGAATGATCAGATCTCTAATCAAAACAACCATACAAGAGAGAATGAGGAAGGAAGAGTAAAAAAAAAGACAAAAAAGACATTGACACACAAACTATTCTCTCTTTTTCTCTCTCTCTCTCAATCTCTCTATTTCACACACACTAATGATGGGAATTGGAAAACTGGAACCTAAATAATATGTGCATGTTAGAATCAAAGATTACCAGCTTTTCAAGAGGTCATGAAGTAGATGCGGGGGATGCAGAGATCGTTGCCACCAGCCAAGATGGGAATCAAAGCTATGACGGGTGAATGGCAGGGTGAATGTAATCCAGCTCTGCTCTTTCTCAGGAATTGGAAACTTCTTTACCAGATGTTGGGGACTACTACAAACATGCACAGTTCAGCAGCATACCATCAAGAAGTAGAGGTCCAACATATCATGCAAGTGGTATAAAACCAGAGCATTAAAAAGCGAGAGAGCAATTCAGCATATCATCAAACACGAGCAGTACACCATATCATCAAGAATTAGAAATCCAACATATCATCAAGAATTAGAAATCCAACATACTAGTCACATTGCTGGCTGGACGCTTAGATAAGAAAGCATCCAGCTTTGGCTGAGACTTTCTCTTCTTCCTATGAGAAGAAGAAGATTTTTCTATTCTCTTGTTAAGATCCATGGTCTTTTGATCAGATATGTGCGCAAATCTACTCTGGAATCCATAAAACCATATCATGTAGAAAGCAAGAGATGATGACAAGATCTCATAAAATAGAGCACTCATATTACCAACGAAACCTTACAAATAGGGCAATTATATTACCAACAAAACCTTACAAATATGAGACATTGCAATTTGTCAAATACATGCAGTACAAAAAAATAAAAGAAAATAATAATCTTTAATATACCTGTGTAGCCCAAAATCTAAAAGCTTCATGTGCCCATGGCGATCTAGTAATAGATTGTCTGGCTTGATATCTCTATCAAAAACAAGTGACAAATCACAAACTAAATCCAAACCTTTCCATGCAGTAAGAATCCAGTAAATGACTTGATGTACGTCTTGATATGTTGCCTAACGGCCTACATACAGGAACCCTTCCTGGAGAGGGAAAACAGGATGCAGATGCAGTTTGGTCCTAAGCTAAGGTACCAACTTCAAGAGAAGAAGGCATCAAATTATGCTTGTAATTATGCCAATAAACAAAACGACAATTATTGATGTAGCATGAGACAAGCAAACAGCTATGCTTCAAGCATTCCTATAATAGGAAAAGATTTCAAACCACTCACCAGTCTTTTTCCACTAGTCATCCAATAACAAATGGAGT
Organism: Lygodium microphyllum; assembly: GCF_053477565.2. NCBI lineage: Eukaryota > Viridiplantae > Streptophyta > Polypodiopsida > Schizaeales > Lygodiaceae > Lygodium > Lygodium microphyllum. The sequence continues at coordinate 19,642,005 of NC_141156.1, read as the reverse complement.
CACAAGAAAGCCTACCCAACCACAACAGTGTCACACTTAAATTTTTCACAACTTTTTTCAATTGAAGAAATGCTTACCAAGTTCTACGAGTTACATGGTGCTCCTCTCTCGCTTTTAAAAATAACACAAAATGATATCAGCAAACAGTTTTGTGGCATTTTATTGGGTGTGTATAGTTGGTGATTGCTACTAAGACTTTCTTCCAATCGCCTATTCTCACAGAGAGGGACAAATAGTCTCTCACAACCTCCTTTGCTAAAGTTGAGGCCAACACTCATAGCTAAATAACGAACAACCTATGGCTTTATTCCAACACGTTGAAGCTTAGGAAATGCACCACAGATGTCTCGATATGAACATAGTTAGGTGCATAACAGGAGAAACCTAGATGAGCACCTACTCAATAACGTAGCCAGGCACTGCTTTGCAGAAACTGGCATTGGACATGTTAGTAGAAGAAGATAGTACTTGATGGAGCTAGGCCTTCTAATATTAGACGAGCCATCTCACAAACTATAAAAATTCAACGATCCAAAAAGTTTAGGAAGCTGTAGTGTAGTCTCCCATGAGGGGAACCCAAAGATTCATAAACCCAAACTATGCATGAAGGTGAGAGACATTACTAAAGGATAAATGGTGCCCTAGCTTTTTCCAAAAGACCCCCTACTTGTTATAAACGAGGGCAGCAACTTGGTTAAGACAAGCAGTAACAGAAAAATCCAAGTTTTCATCACAAATAACCGAGAGCATCAAGTAATCAGAGAGAAAAACAGAGAAAAGGATGCACTCAGGCGAGCACATTTCCTGCATTGCAAAGGAGCGTAGCGCCGCTGAATGTCCACTTGATTCACTGGATCGTTTCCATGTAGAAAGAGACACTGAGCCCAAAAGAGAACTTCAATCAGAGAAAAAAAGCTTACCTGGGTACGAGAAGAGCTTAACAGAGTGATCAAGAGAGCAGAAGGCGACGTTGGTTCCAGAAGGGGAGAGAGCGAGACTCGTAATGGCGGAGCGGTGGTGTAAGAGGCGCCGAAGTGGAACAATGGGAGACGAGGCGAGCCAAGAATGGATGAAGAGGGTAGCATGCGAATTAGAGGCAATAAGCTGTCTCTGCTTCTGGTGTTCGTGAGGAGGGAAAGGAGGGCAATTTTTTTTTTTTTGCAATACCCTCCCCAACAGAGGGTAGACGATACCTCCGGGGGTTGAACTCACCCACCCATTCACCTTTTTTTTTTTGGCAATACCCTCCCCAACAGAGGACAGACGATACCTCCAGGGGTTGAACCTAAGTCCTTTACTCACCCACCCATTCACTTTAACCACTCGACCAAGCCCCCTTTGGTTTAAAAAAACTTTAAATGTAAATATTAAAATAAATTTTAAATGTAAATAAAAGGAGGGCAATTTTAACGAGAGGAGAGGGGAGGGGGTGGGGAGAGCAATTGGTCTATCGTGTTTCTTTTCTTTCTTTTCTGAAGAAAGAGAGGCTTCTTGTCGTGGGAGACGTTCCCATTGGGTATGGTAGTTGATAGATACCGAGAGAGAGAGAGAGAGAGAGAGGGAGGGAGGTACCTACTGGCACTACATTTATTAGTTGTTGATGATTTCTCACGGGAGGAAAAAAAATCTTCATTTTGGGCTAAAGCTGGGGCCAGTGGACAATGGGCAATGGACATTGGGCACCGGACAATCCTTTGATAATGAGTCGTGACTCATAACATTCCCCCCACTCTCCACTCCTTAGACTAGTTATCTTTACTACTACTAATAACACAAAAAAATGACAGGAGATTGATACATTTGAGCATGTCAATTGACATGCAAGGTTTTTCAACACTTGTCAAAGTGACAGGAAAACTTTTAAACATGAGTTGTTATTTGACAGAGAAATTTTTCCATTGCTTTTTTTGACAGGCAAAATGGCCCTTGATAGGAAAAACAGCCGTCAATTTTAGGCCTTGCATACCAACCCTAAAGGCTGCACCCTCCCCACATGTGTGGAGTTGAGTGAGGGAGTGTTGGTGAGGGGGTTGTCGAAGGTGTGGATGGTGTGGTTGCTGAAGTCACAAGACATTAAGTACAGACTCTCTTTCTAAAGGCCCATTATCAACACCTTGTGACCAAAAATCGCCAAATCCAGGTAGCTCTCAAAATGGTTTCCAGTCCAAAATTCCAAATCAATCCTCTTATGAAACAGAAAAAAAGGCAATCAAAGACCTGGAGTAACACCACAGGCTGGGGTTTTCTATAAAAAGGGATTTGTGTATGGTTTATAAAATGAATTTTCTAACTACAATAATGATGAAGATGCCGTGTTTGTTTTTGACTTGATTTTATAGTACTTTTTGTTATATGATGTTGGGAGAGTTTGGTGTATTTTTTAAAAAATTCCTTTGAAATTTAGTAAAAAAACATCCTAGTTCTTGCTTTTATAGGTTTTGTAAGCTCTTGCACATAAGTTTATTTCGAACACTGGTAGAAACCCATCACTGGAGAGAAAAGGAAAAGATTAAGGTTAGGACTTTTTTTTGGCCTTGGTATACGCCTCTGTATAAGTCTCGGTATACGCCTCAGTATTTTTGTATACCGACGCACATACCGAGACGTATAGAAAGACTTATACCGATTTTTGCGTCGATAGGCCGTGTCGGTATATCCATAATACCTTGTAGTGTGTGTATGTGTGTGTGTGTGTGTGTGTGTGTGTGTGTGTGTGTGTGTATACTAACAACCTAGTTCTGAAGATTTATGGAGAAAAATACCCCTTATTTTAATTTCTCAGTATACAATATTTAACCCCCTTCTTTCATTTTAAATCTGTAGGTGAAACTGATATTAAACCACCTCCTGTTGAGTGCACGTGCTACACCTACGGGCCTATAAGGTGGACCCCCCGGGTTGCCAACATTTCTTCTACTTCTTTCTTTTCAACGTCCCTGAATTCTGCTTTCATGCCACTACACAAAGGAAGGTATTCGGTTCTGAAGGTGTCAAAATGCATACGTCTGAGCATTGTGGTGGTGCCATCATCATAGTAATGCCAGCTTCTGATGGTTTCAACAGTGTATGTTGTGAAAAACACTCTGTCCATCAACTTCCAGTGGGTTGCTAATTGAACAAACAGAAGATTATTAGTACACCAAGCATCCCATGTATCTTGCTGTTGAGCATCCACGAACAAATTCCAACTCTTTTCCTTCTTGTCTTTGTGAACCTCTACAGACCAAGACTCCTGAAGCTTCTTCACAATCTCCCACTTGATGTTGTCTGGAAACTTCTCAATGAATGCAAAATCTTCCATGGATGGTCATTCTCTCTGTTTCTGCTCTTCAATTTATTCCCAAACAGTTTGCCACCAAGATGCAAGTTTCTGCTGCTTCAACAGGAAGAGGAAACTGTCCACCACATAGAGCATGCATCATGATGGTGATGTGTTTCCGCCATTGTGGGATGAAATTCTTGTGGAAAGTGGCTTTGATTATGAGAAATTCCAACTCTTCAGTGGAAGAAGGAACTTTACAAACATCCATTGAATTCTTCTCTTCTTGGCAATGCCATTTCCTTCATTTTCAGCCTCTTCTGGTGCTTGTTGATGGCAAGTTTCCCCGGCTGCGCACCAAAAACATGGAGCCCCAAGAGGAACACCAAGGAAAAAGAAATTCTCTTGCAAGAAAATCTATCTTGTAACATCAACAAGCTTGTTTATCATGTTTCATATGATCACAATGAAGAAAAGAACACCAGGCACAACAAATCTTCATGCAGCATCATGTAGACCTCCCACGGATTTGATAGAATCAACCATATTCTTCAACATCTTCACAAAATCCATCAATAGAACAAAGAAAGAAAAGGAATACACCATCTTTGAATGGAAATACATCACATAGTATTCATTTGTCAATATCTTCATAGTCTTCTCTCTCAATCTCTCATATACAATCACTCTGTTTCAGTAAAATTGGCTATCTCTGACTCTCTCTCTCTCTCTCCATCAATAAAACATCATATCCTCACTACAATTTCTCAAAAATCACTCTCAATAATCCCTCTTAGGTCGTGGATACCCCTCCCAAGAGGTATGTCTGATATGAAGAGTCACCAGAGCCACTACAGTGTCCTTTCATAGCTCACTATTGTCACTTCACTCTAGTCTTCACTTGAGTCTTCAGCAGCTACTTCTTCCACTTCTTTCAGCTCTTTTGCACTTGTATTCACTTATTTCCAAGGCTAGAAAACTTTCCCAAGCTACACTCTCATCCATCAAAACACATACAGAAGCATACAGAACAGTCACAGAACAGTACCAGAACAGCTACAGTACAGAACAGAACAGAACAGAAACATAAGCTCTATAGAAGACCTACAGAACAGAAGGTTACAGAAGGTCATCAAAACCACATAACTCATAGTCAAACCATTCCAAACTCTTACAAACCATTCAATAAGCTTTCACAATATCTCAATCTTCATCAATCAATACTCCATCCCTCCTTACAGAAGACAATCAGAACAAAACAGAAGGTATACAGAACCAATCAGAACCTATCAGAACATCACTGAACCACCAATAAACATCATAAACTTCCAAAACACAATCAATATCATCCAAAACACTCTCAAACCACTTCCAAACCAATCAATCATCTCATAAAATCAACCATTCAGCTCTCAAAAACAACAAAAATCAGCCAAAAAACAAGTCATTTCAACACTCAACAAGGACTACAATTAGAAAATCAAAGTCACTAAAACAAAAGTATCAATGGTCTTATAAACTTATCCACATTGTTATGATTATTTTGACTTTTAGGATTCAATGAAGTAGGGAAAAAACATGTATTTTTCTCATAACTTGCTCCATTTTCTTCAATGATATTCACTTTATAGCTAGAAAGGATCATAATGGCAAACTATAAACTATTAAAACTGTAGAAGTTTCAATGGTTTGAAGGGTTGACTTATAGTGATTGGTGCTTTCAATGGTTTGGACATTCAAGGATATTTAGTATTGTAATAAGATACACTCATTTCATTCCTTGCATTGTTTGACTCTAGCTGTAATTGAGGTTTGAAACTATTTAGACACTATAATTTCTATTTGAAGGAAGAAAGTTGACAAATCAATTAAATGTAATGATCATTAGTTTAATGATATTCTTAAATGCCTAATACATGATCTTTTTTGTTAATACATTTTAATGTATTGCATGTCTATGATGTCATGTAAGTCTTGGAATAAATATGTAGTTAATGTTGCTCATTAGCCTAATTTTGGTGGGATGGAAGTAAGAAATGATGGGATTTTTAATAATGAAGGATTCTTTTACAGTAGTAGATAATGACTAAAGATCATGTCTCTTGCAAGACATGATAATGTTTTGCAAATATTTAGGTAGAGCATGACTCATGGATAGGACATGCAAGTTATTAAAGCTTTAATGAATCAAAAGCTAAGAATTGGGAATCACACAAGCATATGGAATTGGGGGGACAATGCCTCAAAAAGTGAGCAATTGGGAATCTCAACACTTTATGGCATTCTTGTTGATAGGGGACAATACCCCATCATGATGATGACATTGTTGAGTACATTGTGTATCATACAAACTGAGGACAAGAACCCCTACTCTATCTTCTCTTCTACTCAATTCATGGAAAAAATAACACAATGAAACATGATGATTCTAATTGAAAACATGGTGAAATTGTTGGACACGAATCATTCATGGGTTGGCCCATCAAAAAACTAGAGTAGGTAAGGTGTTTCAAGTCTTGTCAACAAAGAGGGGAGACTCCTCAATCTTAATTTGATTTAGCCAAAGTATTTAATCTAAATCAATGTTGCCTCACAATTAAAATAGCAAATAAGAGATCAATATTTTTAGCTTTGGTTTTGAATATATACTTGTTTTTACTTTTTTTTGGGTTTGTTTAGGAATGAGGTCAATAATTTTATTGTTCAAGTACCACATCAAGATAGTTTTATAGTGATTCAAGTAATAAAAGAACGAGCATTACCCTTGGAATCTTGTGTAGGTTAAATTAGTAATCCTACATCTCTCGCATTAATCAAAGGTAACATTATAGAGTAGGTGTTAAAGAAGAGTTTTCCGCATCAGAATCTATCTCATTTCAATCTCCTAATCATTCAAAGTTTGTATTGCTATATTCGAATAAACTAACTATAGAAGGCTCCTTGAGAACTAAAATATTCGCTAAGGTGTTATAGGAATACCCACTTTAACCTTTTGAGGCTTGTTAGAAATATACTAATCATAACAAGCTAGCTCCCCATTAGTTCAATTGTGTTGTTTTTGCACCAATTGTACAATCAATTCTCGCTCATGTCCTCCTCTTATGTACAATGGAGCTTTTTCTTAATATCTATTTCAGCTACATCTATGCTCCTACTATGACATCATGCGCATGCATATCAATTACTTATATTTAGATGGAAAATCATTTTGTATGATTTCAATATCATGGCTTACATTGATACTTGTAGTCAAGCGGTATCCAAACCCTTCATCACCAACTCTAAATGTGGTCCCATAATAATGTTCAACTTGATCTCACGGGGTCCACTAGGGTTTATCGTATGGTACCACGTGAGTGTAAGGGAGGGGGGTTATTTAGGGGAAGGAATGTACATTTTATAAGGCAAGGTCCCATAAATAGGGGGTAGATAAGGGGTATTTTCATATCTTTCTTGCACGCAGGTGACGTCTCCTTATTACTACTAGTGAATCCCCCATGAACTTGATTACCAGCCAAGTGGAGCCATAATCGCTTTTTAGAGTATATAAGTTGCCTTCACTGCTACCATCTCACTACCACTTGAGCTATTGAGACTTGGCTTGAGGATTCATGTTGATTTATTAAGCGTCTTTTGTCATTCAATGCCCTTAAGCATTTCACTATCAATTCACTTTTACAACTTTTTTTGGGTGGAAACATTAAGATATATTGATAAAAGAGAAAATAGAAAATGTGTGAGGTACAATAATGAGTCTGAAACCTCCCAGATCAATAAGAACAATGCTAGGAGATAACAGTAAATCCTATCTTCTTTCCAAATTCGCTAAAGTCAAGTAGCACAATTTAGAGGTCATCCCATGTGATAAGTTGTTTCTTTCTCGCTTTAGAGGGGCCAAGGCATGGCCGAAGCCTGGTATCTACAGTGACTTTGGTTTTGAGGTAATCTTCCAAAAAGTTCACCCTACAAGCTTTAACTCGAAAGAGATTGTCCTAGGAGAAATTTGTGGGATGCCTCCCACTATGTGGAATTGGATACGAGGGCTCTATTTATGGAGCATCTGGATTAGCAAAAATAAAAGCCAATTTGAAAACATTTAAGAGGATGGACTAAATTTCTCCATTTTTAATCTATGGCTGAAGATCACACAAGGAAAGAGACTCTCTATTACAACACGAAAACTGGCTGAAGGATCGGGAGCAGAAGGGCAAAGGAAAACACGGAAAAGCGAAGGAACAAACGAATAGATCTGAGGCCACTTTCACAACTTTTGAAGGGGTAATAGTTAGAATAGCACTTAGTGGAGTTCTCAGTAGTGACGACCACAGTCGTTCTTGTCTCATGATGCCAGTAGTCTCTTTTTGTCTCACTCAAGCGGTTCTATAAACATGCGGGCGTATTTAAGTAAAGTGAATGTAGCTTTCAGTATTCGGACGTTCATGCATGTAGAGCGCTATCTCCGATAGGAAACTCTGACATGCATTGTATACACTGATTACACTCTATAATACATCATCTGTCCCATCCCGATTATATAGCCTTAGATGGGCGACAAGCCATGGCGTCGCTGCTTCTGCTTGTTCTTCTTCTTGCTGAAATAGCTCCGTTGCATCGAGCTAACGGCGGCGGCATGCCTAAGCTCAGCAGAGATCGCAAACCGCTTCCTGCTGCTGTCGTAAGTCATTCCAACAGAGCCATTAACAAGGATTGCTTTTATATTTTCCATGGATCCTTATCTGGAACATCCTTCAAGGGTACAACGAACAAGGCGCAGCAGCAGCAGCAGCTGCACCAGCCATGGCGGGTCTTCAGCATGTCCAGCTGTGTACGCTCTCGCGTATGCTCTTCTTTGCTTTACTTGGTTGGCAAGTTCAAGAAGAGCTACCTGAACGCCAGTACTGCCAAGGAAGAGACGGCAAGAGATGCCGTCGAAATTACGTCAGAGACCCGATTCGACATATCAGATTATGCCGTCAATTGTCATGTCAGCCACCATCAACCCAAGAAGCCTAAGAAAAGAGTAAGCTTTTCCCCCTCTGTGAATCACCAGACTAATTCTTATAACATGGGTGCCACACCCAGGAGTTCATGCTCCTCCGAGGCTGTGGCCGATTGCATTGAGTTCCTCAACAAATCCGCCGGAGCCACCTTATAAACATAAAGCCACACCACCCTAAGCACTTCATGAACTGTACACTCCATAAGCAGCCCTCTTCATCATCATCTCTTCATGGTAAATTTCCGACCACCCGCCATTGGCAATAACGACTCCATTTCACGTACATCTTCCGATTTTTCTCGCCTCTGGAACTTGTCTTAAAGGCTTGCAAGGTGCTTACAATTGTGTCGTTGTTTCTGTATGCATTGTTTACATTTGCTTTCAAAGTGATTCTGTTCGTCTATTTGAATCATTCGGCGACCAAACAAGCCATTTCACAATATTGGCCCATTCTTCATTATGTGATGATATATATATATATATATATATATATATAATGTGTGTATGTGCGCGCGCGCGTGTGTGTGTATATATATATAATGCGTGTGTGATGATAAAGGAAAGGCGATGCTTTCGGACTATTAATAGCAAATGTGGAAGATACCATTAACGGAAAAAGTCAAGGATAGTGAAAGAAGTTAAAGCAAGTCTCGGATTTATTCTTTGGAGGATTATTATTTTTGGAAGGGCACTTACATCACTTCATGGACACATAATTATTATGGTTGTACAATTTTGGGAAAGTCAAACTTACTACACCCATGCACATTGTATTATCTCCAATAGTTTTATTTGATACACTTGTAATTGTTGTGTGAGTTTCGCACACGAAAATGTGATTAGAATTGTCTACACTAGGTCCAATGAGGTTAAGATCAAAGCATGAAATAAGAAAAGGCTGATCAAGAGTGTAAAAAGTGACGAAGATGCCTAAAAAAGGGTGCAAACCTTCAATCACAATTGTAGAAATCCCGAAGTGCAAAGTGAGTGCAAACTCTAACCCTATTTCAGAGAGGGCCAATCCTCAACTCTAATCCTAGCCCTAAGTTTAGTCTATATAAGAGTACTGAGAGATCTCAATTGTGATGATCCTTGTTGATGCATCCATACAACAAAAGCTCTATTAGTGCAACTGTTGAGCATTCATTCACTTCTATTCGATTATCTTATCTCCATTATTGAGACTGAGGGAGATAGAGATTGAGAGATTGTGTTGAGAAAAGGACTTGGAATAGAGAAGCTTTACATTTTATTCTTTCCTTTCTTCTAGCTTTTCTTCTTCTTCTTCTTCTTTCAATTCATGGTAGGAGGTTTGAGTAATGTGAGGTTGTCAAATTACAAGAGAGTAAAGGACTAGGCATGGAGAAGCTCTTCTTCATCTTCATTTTCTCATTCATTTTCTTGATTTTATTCTCTCATTGTTGGTGTATTTGGTGGTGGATGTGAAGGGCAACAATGTTAGATGGTGATGCTTCACTACGCCTCGAAGTTATTCTTGTATGCTTGCTTTCTAGGGTTGGAGAGAAGGATGCATGCTTGGTTAGAGCTGAGTGCCAATAAAACAAGGTGATGGATTGCTATTAAAGTGAGTTGTAGTTTTTGAAAGAATAGAAGTCCATTCAATATCCCAATTGTTGTACAAGCTCAAAGTTATGATCTACTGTAAGAACCAAAGATGGTGCAACCAACAATGTTCTTACACTCCTACCATGTGATGGTCTAGGAAGCGTGATGCCAAGCATGGATTTAATTGGTTGAGACATCATTTATCTACATTCATATCTTGTATTGTAATGTCCCCATTACTTAGTACATTCCAATGAAAATTGATTTATGTTGCACTATCTCTAATTATGAAACTGACTCTCATTATGAAGATAATAATTATTATTAATGAGACATTATATGCCAGTTCATGAAAGAAAGACTTGGGAGACCCTCCTAAGACTTGCTTATTAAAACTATGTTTGTACTATAGAACAACAAAAAAAGAACTAGCATAGTGGATAGTCACTTAGCAGTGAAGCGCACTTGGATGACGACACTATCGGGATAGGTGACCTCCCTGCAAGATTTTCCTACAAGCTAGTGGGAGCTTCTCACGCACAGCCAATGGCGCCAACGAAGCCTTCATAGCCTGTTGCTATGTATGCCAAGGCCAAGATGCCAAGGTTTATGCCTTGGTCGTAAGCCTTGGAGTGATGGCCTCCCGACGATGCGCCATGCGGTGCTCGTCCATATATTTGCAAATTTTTATTTTCTCACTACAAAAATGGAGCTCCCTATCTAACGTCATCAATGCTATCATCAGAAGTGCTAAAAGAAAGTGTTCTCTCTTTGTCATCGAAAAATGCTAAAAAAGCAGGTGTCCTCTCTTTTACCCATGCAAAACTATAAATTTAGAGCTTGGGGATGACCACGAAGGTGAACAAGAGCAATCTTGATGAGGAAGAGACACTGATAGAGAAGGAGGAGACTCTATTCCACAAGACAAAGAGACATCATTTCATTCAACCCAAGGAAGAGGATACATAGAAGGTCTCCTATCCTCTTCTACTCTAATTCGAGAAGAGAAGACACTGAAGAAATTTATCCCATTCTATCAATCCGGTTAGAAGTCATACCTCTACTCTTGTCTCTATTCCGTCTACTAGAGAGAGAGAAGTATTGCTCTTCACAAGACAAGAAGAACCATCCGCGAGGCCTACATTATTGAATCCTACAATAACCATCATCATTGAGAGTCTTACACCCTTGCCAACCAGTATTACTACCGTGTTCTTCTTCTTTAATGAATCATATTTCCATCATGGCCCCAAAGAAAAAGAATTAAAAAGTGGGAATCGCAAATAACCCTACTAACGTGGAGGCAACAGTTGGAGTTGCGAGCATAGGAGTCACTAACGGAGTCATGGGTGCAGATAACAATCCTTTACCAATTTTGATACCACAATTTTTTTTTCTAAAAATTTCTATCCGAATTCAATAGAAATAAGATGAGTCTCTTAAGAAATACTGTGATCTTAGAGTATTCACTTGGTAAATTATTAGAACATCTTATAGGCTAGAACTCAAGAGAAATCATGATGAATTTTTCAAAATAGATTTATTAAGAACGAACCCCAAAGAAATTAGTCAAGGATATAGTTTAATCTAGAAGCTTTGATAGAAGATTTTAAGACCGAAAATATCTCTAAGTTAAAGAAACTAAATTAAGGCCAAGAAACTTGGTTACAAAAATAAACCTTAAACTGGGAAGTAATTAGAGACCCCAAAATCTAAATACCCTTAGTTAAATTCCAAGGGAAAGAGTTCATTATGTGAAATTCAAGTATCGATTGCTACTAGATTAATCATCACTTGAAAGTTGCATGATTGATTGAAGTCATTATTGCTTTTTTTTTTTTTTGAATTGGTTGTGCCAATTTAGGTGGTTGGGTTTGGGGTTTTTTAGAAGGTGGTGGAAGATGAGGAAGCAATTGGGAAAACGGGTTAGAAGTAGGGTCAGATTGAAGGTGAAGTCTGCTAGCAGAAGGATCGAAAGAGAAAATGGGCACTTGAAGGTGAAGTCTGCTAGCAAAAGGATCAAAAGAGAAAATGGGCGCTTGATTGTGAGGGTTAAGAAACTTGGGTAACCAAAACTTGTAGGATCCGTGATAATAACCTTGAGCTTGTAGAAGCTTCTTGGGAACCCACCATTGTGTAAAGTGCGAGTTGTGTTGGAATTGTGAGCAGCAATGGTGGGACCAGTTCTTAGGGTGCTCGAGTGTTGGAGAAGAAAGAATGAACCCTTTTGGTTGACTCTGCAGCTGTGTTGTGGTGCTAGCATGAGTTTGCTATTTGGAATGATCATCTAAAATTCAGTTCAACAAGGTCATGGTCTTGGTGGGTTGGCTAGGTGGAGGATGGTAATTATCTAAATTGGATTTAGTCTCTCCACCTTGGGAGACAAATGTAGTAATCATATGAGTATCAAGAAATTGAAGGTGAATGTGTTTATCAAGGTTATTGACATGAAAATTGGTTAGATACTTAAAGGTGCATCCTAAGAGAATCTGGTTACCTACTCCTTCAATATTGGGGAGAACATAGACGAGGAGTAAAATAGTTTCATTTCAATTTAACATTATGAGAAATATGGACTCTCTTTTTTCTCTCATCTCTATCTCTAAAAGGAGATTCCAAAATAATGTGATGATAAGAAATCTACTACAATCGAGCAAATCTCATATTTGTATTTTGAATATAATTTAGAGATTATTTTATCCCCAAACTAAGATAATGCCACTTCTTCTTAAATTTAGTAAAACTTAAAAAATAAAATTCTATTTTCTCCAAAAACAAAGCTAGTCATTGGCATACAACTCTTTAATACCCTCATGACTTTTGAACATTTAAATATATTAGAATTATTCTCATTCTCAATTCTTAAAAGGGAAAAAGTTAAGAAAGGGTATAAGCTGATGTACACATCATATTTTAAGACTTTTTTAACCCAAAGAAGACACATTTTTGACTCAAGAGTTTCCTTGTAAATTTTCATCTCTTTTGGATAAGTGTATGCCCATTTCTAGGCATTTTTTCCTTTCCTTTGAAAGTTTTAGTCTTATCCCAAATTTCGTGCACTCTTCTCTTTTCCTCCAAAATAAGGTTTATTGCATATAAATTCTTTTGAAGCAGCATTGAGAAGTGGTTTTGATGCATTTTTTGAAATCAAATAATCTCCATTAACAACACTGTCTACACTACTACACATAATCTCCCTCTTCAACACTATATTATAAGCAATCATCCTCTTCAACAGTCTATACTACAAGCAATCAAATGATATGGGAAGTATCCTTATATTTTAATCTTTGTGATGTTATTATTCTTCACAATTTTTGTTTAATCCTTAAGTAACAATTCATGTATCTATATATATATATAGAGAGAGAGAGAGAGAGAGAGAGAGAGAATCTCATTGTGTGAGATGATGAACTAAGAAAATAAGTGATAGAGTGGTGGAGAATAAATTTGGGTAGAATATAAGATGATGTTATTATTCTTCACTATCCAAGCTTTTGTAATAATGTGTTTAGTAATCTTTGACCAATTCTTGTTTTGTGTGTGTGTGTGTGTGTGTGTGTGTGTGTGTGTGTGTGTGTGTGTGTGTGAGAGAGAGAGAGAGAGAGAGAGAGAGAGAGAGAGAGAGAGAGAGAGAGAATATTTTGGATAGAACAAAAGATAAGATTAGAGCCTAATTAGGAGTTGATTCCAAGATAAGATTAGAGGTAATAGGTGTTGATTAGGGTCTACCATGACTAAAATCAAGTAAAAGAGTCAAGATCCAATTGGGTAAAATAGAATACGGATATAGTGAATCAAAGGGATATAATTATGTGATTTGAATGTTAATCCAATTTCAAATTGTCATACATTTTTCTTTGCCAATTGGGTAAAATAGAATACAGATATAGTGAATCAAAGGGATATAATTATGTGATTTGAATGTTAATCCAATTTCAAATTGGCATACATTTTTCTTTGTAAAACGCAGATGCAGGTTGTACTAAGAGAAAGAGAGATATTCACTTTTCATTGGAGGATGAATATGCTGTCAAGATTATGGGAGAGAAGGAAGGAGTCTCACTTGTAGCTTTCGTGCTTGCACTATTTTGACAGCATGTCCAATCCATACTACCTCTGCAAGAGCCGCATCCCACTTGGTGATCTAATTACCTCAATACCCAAGAAATAACGCAGCTCTCCCAAATCCTTCATCTCAAACTTCTGCTTCAATAGCATTTTCACATGAAGGATATCTTCATCATTATCACCTGTCATAATCAAATCATCAACATAAATGACAAGTAGCATTATACCTTTCTCTGTTTTTCTCACATAAAGTGAGAAATCTGCCTTGGAAATTTGAAAGCCAATAGTGACAAGATACTATCCTATCTTGTCAGACCATGCTCGAGGTGCTTGCTTCAAGCCATACAAGGCTTTCTTCAACATGCAAACAAACTTAGGATGAACAGCATGCACATAACCTGGTGGTTGCTCCATATATACCTCTTCTTGCAAATCACCATGCAAGAAGGCATTCTTTACATCCATCTGATGTAAAGACCATTCCTTTGATGCAGCCATAGCAATGACTGCTCTTACGGTTGCCATCCTTGCAACTGGACAGAATGTTTCTTCATAATCAATGCCATATGTTTGTGCATACCCCTTGACTACTAATCTTGCCTTGTATCTGTTCACAGAACCATCTGCATTGTGCTTCACCTTATAAACCCACTTACAACCAATTGCATTCTTATCTTTAGGCAAAGGTACCAATTCCCATATAGTATTTTCTTCCAAGGCATCCATTTCTTCATCCATGGCCTTCTCCCATTTTTCTTTTCCCATGGCTTGCTCAAAAGAAGTGGGTTCTGGTTCCTGCATCACTTTGACCATATATGCATAGTGAATGGCTGTAAATCCATCATATTTCAGCCTATCCATAGGATACCTAGCTCTGGTAGACCTGCGCAAAGTAGGTTCACTCCCAGGTGCTCTCAAAACATCCCTGGTCTTCCTTACTCCAGGCGTAACAATAGAAGGAATACTCAACTCATCATCAATGCTCTGTTTTGAGCCACTAGATTCACCATCCACATAAGAGTGACTTGCATTCACATCAAACATGGGCTGATCTACCTTCTCTTTTTCTTTTCGTGATACCTGCATACCACTATCTGCATTGCTTTGAGAAGATTCTCTTGATCTCAACCTGCCTATCCATGGCGAAGAATGTGAACCACTGCTAGAGGACGTTCCATGTCCACTAATATATTGTGACTGCTGCTGTGAATTCTGTGCAGCATTACCATTTTGTGCATCTACATTATCAATCACATTTACTGGTTTATACCAGCTACTCATCTCATAAAAAGCAACATCTCTGCTCACTGTAAATTTACGAGTAGAAGGGTTATAGCATCTATACTCTTTTTGCTGTTGCAGAGAATAACCAATAAAGATGCACTTCTCAGCTTTTGGATCCAACTTGGATCTCAACTCATCTGGCACATGAACATAGTCAATGCAATAAAAAATTTTCAAATGAGAAATATTTGGTTTCCTACCAGTATACCTCTCCTCTGGAGTCATCCCATGTATTGCTACAGTGGGAGTCTTGTTCATTATGTAAACTGCTGTAGCAACTGCTTCAGCCCCTGGCAAGTCTTTTTCGTTGAGCATGGCATGAGATACCTCTCCAATATGCATGTTTTTTCTTTTTGCAATTCCATTTTGTTGTGGGGTATGACTGCATGAATATTGCTGCTTTATGCCATGCTCCTGCAGGAACCTTGCAAACTCATTTGAGAGGTACTCTCCCCCTCCATCTGACCTTAGGCATTTTATTTGCAGGCCTGTTTCTTTTTCAACCATAGCTTTAAGAGTTTTGAAATGCCCAAAAACTTCACTTTTCTTTTTCATAAAATACACCCAAACTTTTTTGCTATAGTCATCAATAAAAGTGACAAAATAATGACAACCTCCAAGAGATGCAGCTTTAGTAGTCCACACATCAGAATAGATTAATTCTAATGGCTTCTTACTCTCTTGAACATGTCTAGGAAATGGTTTCCTTGCCTGTTTTCCAAATTAACAGGCTTCACATACCTTATGCATTTCTACAATCTTGAATTTAGGCAATCCTACAACAATATTTTGGGCTTGCATTGATTTAAGTCGTTGTACATTAACATGACCAATGCGTTTATGCCAGATATCAATATCTGCAACTACACCAGTCCCATGTGCAAACATTGCTGCACTCAATTTAGGCATGTCTGCATCCAACGCAAACATTCTACCCTTCTTCTTTCCTTTTTCTATCAAGCGACCTTTATTTTTCATATCCTCAACAAAGTATCCATGAGAATTAAATCTGACGTGCAAGCCCTGCTCAACCATTTGACCAACAGAAACCAGGTTCTTGGTGATATTCGGGACATGAAATACATCCGACATGTATTTCTTTTTCCCATCCTGCATAGACAAAGGAATGTTTCCAATATGCACAATAGGATGTGCAGTATCATCACTAGTCTCCACAAATCCTGGTTTTTCCATTTTCCTTGCATCCTGCATCCATTCTGCATGATCTGTCATGTGGTTTGATGCACCTGAGTCAACATACCACACATCATTTCTTTCTTCTGCACTTATCACAGAATTGGTCTTGTGCTGCACCATAAACAAATGCTCATTTCTGTCATCACCCTGTCTACTAGAAGATGCATAATTCCCTTGTTGCAATTTTTCATTCATGATGTCATTGCTTTTTATAGCAGTCTTTAGCTATATGACCCATTTTACCACAGTAGTAGCATTCAACATTGCCGTTTGCATTTTGGCCTCTTTGCCATCCACCACGACCTCTTTGGCTCCCCCTGCCTCTAGAGTTACCGCGTCCTCCTCCATAGGACTGGTTTCTTGAGTTTGCTGCATATTCTGATTTCTACCACGGCCTCCAGATCGGCCTCCTCTACCTCTGCCTCTACCTCTTCCAACATTTAAGTAGAAAACATCTTCCTTTGAAGTTTCTCTTGAAGAAGATGCACCACCATTTCTCTGCTCCTCAGAAATTAGAAGAGCAATCAACTCCTCAAAATTAGGAAATCTTTCACAGACGGAAATCGATGTTCAGAACTGTGCATAATTCTTTCCTAGACCATTCAAAGTCACAGAAACTAAATCATCATCTTCCATTAGCGACCCAATGGAAGCAAGTGCATTTGCAATCTTCTTCACCTTCATGTGCTAGTCATTGATGCTCATACTTTATCTTTGCGCATTGTGCAACTCTTGCTTGAGCTGCATTTTCCTGGCTTGCGTATTTGTGCTATACATTTTTGACAAAGTATCCCATGCCTCCTTTGGCATACTTGCATCCTGAATATGCATAATCATAGAGTCTGAAATACTGATAGACAGCCAGTACATAACTTTTCTGGCTCTCTCATGCCATCCTTTAAATGCTTGCATTTGTTGTTGATTGGGAACATCAGGAAGAACTGGTTCTTCTTCGTTTCCTGCAACGAATTCCCAATATCCTTTTCCCATAAGGAAGTTTGTCATTCTAAACTTCCACGCTTGGAAGTTATTCTTGTCAAGCTTTTCAGTGACAATCTGTGAAAGAGAATCAAACGGCATTACAAAACATTGCAAAAAATTCTGTCACTGCAAAAGACACAGCTTCAACCTCACAAGGGCAAATCTGCAAAACTGATGAAAGTGGTATTTGACCACACAGTCACTTCCTAGTAACAATTTTGCATCAACAGGAAACAAGGATGATTCTGTAACTCCCAATGTCTTTGCGCACAGGCATACGTTGCAATTTCTACGGTGACTTTTCACTGACCTGTAGAACAGTGGTCGCACAGCATAAAACACGGGCTTTTCCTGAGTGTGTGTAGAAAACTTCCGCCTCCAAAACAAGCCCCGAAATGGCCTCAAATAAAAAAAACAGAGCAACCGAGGGCTAAACCCCTCACCCGCAGCATATATTGCCCTCTTGCTACACCGCGAAGGACGTCTCAATCTGAGACAATGCACTCTTGCACTTCCCGACTGTGCTACCTGCAAAGACTTGCTCCCAAAACAGAAAAATGAAAGCAACACTGGTCCTCTTACCAGAACACCGCGAACTTGGTTTGCTTTCTTGAGCTCCTTACCACAAACAAGGCTCTGATACCATGTCAAGATTGTGGGAGAGAAGGAAGGAGTCTCACTTGTAGCTTTCTTGCTTGCACAATGGGGGAATACACATACAGGTGGAGGCTGAAAACAAATTTCCTCTTCTTGGTTGTGTAAGCCAAAAAGAACTCTAGTACAAAGAAATAGAAGAACCCTATATATGGGTCTCAAACCAAACTCAACTAACTAAGGTGGCATACTAACCGAGCCACGAACTAGAGTAGATAAGGATAGCTGTCATCTAGTTATTATTCATGGGCGGTGTACCAACCGCATCTGCAGCTAACAAGTCGGTGACATAAATGCACAACGGTCACCCTGCGAGTGGAGCTCGATATCTCAACATATGCATCACTATTCAAAAGAACTATGGAAAGGAATGGTGCAGTAATATACATGATGCAACAAGAAAGAAATGCAGGGGAAAAAAAGTGGATTTTTGGAATGATGGGTGCATTTATTCACTCGATCCACTAACTCAAAGACCACCACAATTTAATGAACTTACATAATTTTCAAAGTTTGTTTGTGAAGGCAATGAAGGATTGTATGGATGCACATGTAGAATTGTGACACAAGGATTAGCAAGGTCTCATCAAGCCTTAACAAATATGTAGACAAGATTACAAGGCTATGTGTAGTCTTTGATAGAAAAATATAGATTGTTGACTGAAAAGGATAGGGAGAATCAAAGCTTACAATAGATAATGTTTGTCATTGAAGATGCTATGCATGCTACACATGTACAAAATATGGAGAATAGAAACTTAAAGAGGAAGCTCATAAAAACATTAGAGATTAGGCTCACTTTAAAAACCAAAGAATCGTGTCAATGCATTCAATTAGTTAAACCAATTAACCAATTAACCAAAGGAAGTGGACAATATCATAGACAAATATATGCTCAATTTGCTATAATGAGGAATATATTTCATGCAGAGAATGACACCATTGCTAAAGTCCTTAGCAGGGACATCTCAAAAATGCATTTGAAAATCATAAATTAGGAATAGTGTAGATGATGTCGCAAGTGAACTTCTTAGAGATGTAAGCAACTTGTTAGCTGTTATAAATACTCAAAGATTATGTGACAAGGTGGAAATGATTTTTGAGTCATACAATATGCTCTATCAGCAACAATTGGATGCATGATTTAAGTAGGTATTTAAAACTAAGCGAGTAGTGCCTCTAGGAAAACCATTTCACATGAACAAGGCTAAAAAAAAACTTAATGAGAAAGCTTTAGGACTAATTGGTGATCCTACACATCTGGAACACACACACATACTCAAGTATGGTTCCAAAGAAGTTACCTTTGTATTGAATGCATCCAACAACTTTGTATTGGATATATCTAGGGTGCAGGTGGACGGCTATGGTCAAGTTCTACAATATGTCTATGGAAGAATGTAGAGACAATCTTAAGTTTGTCATTGAACTTAATGAGAGTGAGATTATCAAGGGGCAAAAAATTGAACATGTAAGTATAGGACTGATGGATCAAGCATTGGATCTCGATATCGATGAAATCCATCCTTTATAATTCAATGTGCAATTAGAGAATGAAATATGATGGTTTGTAGCAATTGAAGTACCAAGGAGGACCATGGAGTACTTAAAGTTTTTTTGAACCTCACTAATATACCCAATGTTATTCAATATAAATATAATGGAGCAACTTCACATGTCGAAGGATTTGGGGACTATCAAGTTGAATGGCATCTTGCAGGTGATTTAAAAACAATGAAGTGTACATTTGGTTTATCGAATATATTTGGAAATACCATTGACAAGGGTTCACTTTTGTGCATTGCATTGTTTGGTTTAGAATGATTGAGAAGCTAATATATGAATATGTATGCTTTGCATACAAGATGCAGTTTATGTCAGAAACTAATGCTACATGCAAGAAGGTAGAAAAAGTCCTCTTTGAAGTTGGATTGCACATGAGTCAAGTAGAAATAAAGAAGAATTATAAAAAATTAGCAAGAGTGGAAATATCCCTTGCAAACCATGCTTTTCCAGGACCCAAGGATAGGAAGTTTGTATCTCCACCTCTTTAGACTAGGAAGAAAATATACTTGTGAAAGAACCAAAGAAGGATGAAGTATGGAAAAAAGTTACATCTTATTGTTCTAGATTGGATCAATAGGGGATGAATGAGGATTGTAAAGGCAGAAGTGTGCATACACCTAGATAGAGTAGCAACTCTATTACAAAAAAATATTAAAATTTCAAAAGTCGAAATATGTTTTTCAAGGTTTTGATATTGATTGCTTTACCTTTTGGATCCATTAATCTTAAACCACACATCTTGGGAAAAGAGACAATGTAACAAGGTCTATCTTAGAGAGTGAAGCTTAAGATTATCTCTACTTGAGTCATTTATTTGAGTTTAGATATAATATATTATTGGAAATTTCAAAAAATTAAATTTAAATGATGACAAGTTGATTTTGAAGTCCTAAGACAAAGATTTGAAATTTCTAGACTTGGAACATTCACTAGCCTAGAGAGAGAGAGGCATGAGGTGAGATGGGATGAGACAGAGAGAGGGACGGATGGGCTAGAGAGAGAGAGAGAAAGAAGTTCTTTTACACTACAGTATGTTTGAAAGTTCATTTATACTAAAGTAATCTTAAAATTCATTTATACTATAATATTTTAAAAGTTTCATATTTAAGTCAAGTCCCTCCTTTCATTTTTTCCCATTACTCTTCACTCTACCCTCCACTTTTTTATCCTCCCTCATCACAACCATGGCACATTCCAAGCTTCCTATCAAGAACATGCATGCAAGAGCAAGAGCTTAACACTCCTCTGAATCTAGTGCGCCTAATATGAGTGATAATGGCCTCTTGGTGGCCGACATTGGTGGCTCTATTGTAGCTAATAATGGTGCCGCTATTCTGGCTAACAATGGTGGTCCTAGTGTAATCAATAATGATGGCCCATTGTCAGAGGGGTTTTAGTCAAAAGGTCATATATCCACCAGGGATCAGAGAGAGAAGGAAGTAGAGAATAGGAGATAAAAGAGAAGAAAAAGAATAGACAAGAGGTATAAAAGATAAAGACAAACTTCAATGAATCAAAGCGCTATGTATTGATAGAACCTGAAAAGATAAGTAAAATCCTTGTATGGGATTGCTCAGAAGCAATCTCCAAGCATTAGATCTCCTAGAGCTCTCTGGTAGACAAAAAACATGCACCAAACACTAGCTTCTTCTCTGCTATTCAAATCACAAAATTAATTATTTTGTTGAATCTGAAAGAGGGGTAAAATCCTAGGACACACTTGGTTAGAGTTCTCCCCAATCACTCCCTCTTCTTCTCCGTGTTCAAAATGCTGTTTGTTACCTGTAAACTGGAATCGTACACCACATGAATTCGGAAGCTCATCTTTTTGTATGAGATCTCCAAATATTGACTCTCTAGATTCATAAGAAAGATGGATGATGATGCACTCTTGGTTTTTTCACATTGTGTCCACATAGTGACACGACATCCACCCTCTTTGAACGTGCATAACCTCTAGTATGTGCCAAAGTGCTAGTTGTTACAAGATTCTAAGTTCTCCTCATCCTCTGTAACCATATCCTTTGCTTCTTCATCTTCCATATCTTCATGGCTAGCCCTTGTATCATGGCTGTTATTTTCTTTTAGCTTTGGCAACTCATAGGTAGTACATTCCCACCTCCTGAACAATTTTATTCTTTTCCTTGCTACTATCAGAAGTTTTATGGCTGTCCCATCCATCTCATTTAATGCATAAGTAGCATTATCAAACACCTGTCTTACCACATATGGTCTAAACCATTGTTTGGAGACTTTATGCATGACATTATGCTAGTTGTCTAAACTGCTATTATAAACCAATATCCAATCCCCATCTTTTATGGTTCTTGGCCTCAATCTATGTCTTTTGCCAAACCATTTCTTATTCTCTATCCTTGGTGCCCTTAACTTTGCAATTGTTGCCTCTATGTCTTCTAATACGTAAGGCCAACAACTCCTCTCGATTCAACTCCTCTTTCCAAGGTAGCAAACTCCATGTGGCTCTCATCTCTTTTATGGACATGATAAGTTTTTGACTATACATAAATTCAATAGGCATATATCTTGTAACAACACTATGAGTTGTTCTCTTAGGCCACAAAGCGTAAGCGAGCAATCATGGTCACTCTTTTACCTTCTCTCCACTTGCTTTTGCTAATGCCTTCAAAATAGGTGGATGACCTCTTTCACTTTTGACATTTTCTTCAGGGTTATAAGCTGAAGTTAAAGGAAGCTTTATCCCTAGGTGCACAAAGAAATCATGGGCTTCATCTACATCTAGTTCACCCCTATCTGCTATAATTTTCCCCACACAACCATACCGATAAAAGATATTTTCTAATAGAAAATTACACATTGCATTTGTTGTCTTAGTACATAGAGATCTCCCTTTCACTTGATTAGTCAAGTCTTCACAAGCAAGTACCAGATATCTCATTTACCAAAGACCTATAGGCATCGTGACTAAATCCACCACCCACTTAAAATGAAGAGACACGGGATATGTGGGCTACAATCCATCCCAATGTCTCACAGATGAATTCATTTGACATGTTGTACATGTTTCCACAAAGTGAGCAACATCCTTATACATGCCCTACCACCAATATCTTTCTTTGATGTTTGCAAAACTACCCAAAAAACCTCTATGGCTAGCCCATAAGTTTTCATGAAATTATTGCATGACATTTACTTGTGAAGCTCTATCACCTAGAACTCGCACTCGTATACCTTGTTGTTTCTTAGCATATTTCTACAAGTACCCATCTTTTAAGAAAAATCCATTGGCTTTGATCTTGATCTTGTTAAACTCATCTGACCACTTGTCTCTTTTTGTTAATGTGATGAGATATTGACCAATTCTTAGCCACTCTCCTACATATTTGTCTTCCGAAAACACTTCTACACAAGATACATAACATCTAAAGTTTTTTCTCTTTGTTGTTCAAGCTTTCATTAGTATTGTAGCAACTCCTTGCATTGCTAAATTCACTTTTAGAACACTTGTACTTGATAAACCAGCTGTCATATTTACTATATTTAATGTTGTCCTTGCATTCATGAGAGCTGTACCTGTAGTTACAATGGCTACCAATTCAATTTCACCAATCAAAACATCATTTTCAGCTCCAAGAAAGTCATCGTCTTCCTCCTCATCCATCATCCTGTCTTTGTTCTCATAGCGTGCCGAAGGTAACATGTTTGCCAACCACTGGGTTGTCTGTTCCTGCAATATGTTGAAATTCAGGGCTCAAAGATTTGATGTATGCAATCCATCAGAGCATAACAATGTCTAGGGTATCACAACTAGTAATCATACCCAATACCTAACAAACAATCACTCTTAATGACTACACGAGTACCCATAAAGCACTCCTTATCACATTTAAGGGTTGTCACAATTCCCCATAATTGTCTTTTTAGCCTATGGATACCTTCTCTGTTGTTAGATCAATACTTTAACACCAAACCAAATTGCATATCTTTTCCCTTCCTCATCATCTTGCCCAATTGCCCATCCAAACCCAATTGGGCTTGTATCAACAGTAATAATGATACACTTTTCATGTGAATAATTATCCTTTCTCAATGTAGGATCAAATTTCAAGAGCCACTTCAATTTCTTCATTGCTTTTTTATCTTTTCCCAGTGAAACCTTAGACCTTTCCTCAAGAGTTGATATAGAGCATCAGCTACATGTGCAAAGTGAGGGATCCATATCAAATAGAACACACATGCACCCAAGAATCCACGTACCTCAGTTATATTTGTGCATACATCTTGCATTCTATCAATCCCATCTATTTTCACTGGCGATGGTCTTCACCCGTAGGGCCCACACATATGCCCAACAATCAAAACCTCTTCAACTCCAAAGATTGAATTTTGTCCAGAAAGAGTTAAATGCACTTCTTCTAGACATGCCAAAATCCTTTCACGATCCATAATATGGTCTATAACAAACTATCTACACCCGTGAGTATCCATCCCTTCATTCTTTTCAGCCATTGCACACCCTTTGATTGGAACATCATCCAAGAAATGCATTATCAATTGTGGTATAAAATCCATGAGTTTCCTATTCATAGCATTTGTCATGTGTGCCACTGAGTTCGTTGCACCCTACAGGAGAGTACACATCTGTACTAACCTCAAGGGAGTCTTCATGGTTGTGATATGCTTGCTCTCAACTGCAAGCTAAAATTGATCATACCCTGAGTAAAGATCACCCAAAGAATAGATCACTCTACCTGGCAAAGCCTCTACAAATTCATAAATCATAGGACACCTGCACCCACATTTCTTATGGTCACTTTATTGACCAACTCTATATCTTGAATAAATGTCAAAGCCCCATTCTTTTTTGTCACAGTAAACCAATGATTTGAGTACGGGGCTGAAGAGGGCTCCAAGATCTTCATGCAAATCTTTTCATTTAGCAAATCCATTAGCTTTGGCAAGTAAGGCATTGGAATAGGCCTCAAGTTCATGGGTACATATGGCACAGTAAATATTACCATGGGAGAGACAACATTCGAATCCACACAATCTATTTTAGCTAGCTGAAATGCAAATGATTTTCCATGCCTGGCCAACATCTTCATAAAATAGTCTCTTTTAGCATAGGCAAAAGAAATCCTTTTGCACCAACTTCCAATTCTTGTAATGTTTCAACTGTAAATTGATGACATGTATCTTTAGGATCTCGTAAACTTGGCTGCCTTGACATTTTCTCATATAGACCCTCACTGTTTGGTGGAAGTGGCAAATCAACTAGTTTTACTTTTTTTTAAACCATCTTATACCATGTCTCCACAATTGCTTCAGCCCATTGTAATCCTTTCTACTAAGCAAACAATGTTGTTACATCATACATATCCAAAGGACATACTAACAACACTCTATTTTCAACCTCATTTTCTGCTATATAGTTGCTGAAAATTTAGCCATAGTGTCAGTAATATTTAGCCCATAAAAGAGGCTTGAAATGCCTTCATTTTTAGCTAATAACCCTGATGCTCACAGCTCCTTAGTCGCTTCATAGATATGTATTCAACCTTGCACATAACTTCCATAGGCTTAAACCAACATGAAATGTTTGTTGTAAATTGAGAATAACCAATAGTAAATACATGCTTCATTCCATAAAGAGGAAAGTATATCATCTAAATAACACTATTATAGCCCCGCATTACAGCAGTGGTCAATGAAAATCTAGGCCTTTGCATTCTCTTGCATTTGGAGGTAAAGGAGACTCTCAAAGCGTATCCCAATTTCTCGGATGATTAACAAAAATGGTAAGAAATTGGACTAAATTTTTCTCCCATCTTTGCTTCTAACTCTTGCATAAGTAGAACCATCACTAAGCACCTTTGTTTCCATACGCAATCTTGTAATATAGGGCGGTCCCAAAATTAGTGCATATGAGGAACTATCTTTCACAAAGAAGTAATGCTCTTCTTGTACATCACCAATCATCACTTTTACATTAGTACATGTAGCATAGAGCTCTCCTAGAGAATTATTTGCAATCCTCATATGCCAACCATGATCACTATCCATAGGACATATACCATTCCTATACAATCCATGCTTAATGACATTAATCTTGGACCCATGGTTGAGCCAAGAAACACAAGGAGTTTCACACTCCCCTAATTTCATTGTCATTTCAGTGGTAACCCTTTCCCACTAATTTCTCATGTAATGACTCTAAGGGATAAATCCTAGAGTCTCTTTCCCATATTGTTACATGTGCCTTACTCCACCATGCATACTGCTACAAGACAATGCATTTTCAGCCACTTTTTTCTTTTTTCCACATGTTGTCCATTGATTAGCAGCATCCTACATAGATAAACCAGTACTTACATCATGCTCATATTCAACCTAAATGCTCAACAAACCAATTTCCTCTTCAAATTGCAGCAATGCACTAGTGGTATCACCAAGAAACTGATGCTTCCTCTTAAATATGTCAATGATTTTGTCATGAAACTCCCACTTGACAATACCAAGCACCTCTTCCAAGGTGAATTCCACCCGACTGTGTCTAAAATCCATTCTTTGAGAACCTTCTTAAGATCCATGGCAGCTTATATCCCGACTACTTGCCCTTCTTTTTGCCCTCTTGTTTTCTATCATGTTTCTGCTTCTGCCCAATCTCTTCTATTACATGCTCGAGAGGTGGCTGATTTTTGTAGCTTTAGGGTAATCCACACTTCTTCTTGTCATGCTCTTAGATGTCCCTACATTATCTTCATCTCTATTTTGTTTCTCTTCCACAAATATATCTGTGTTTTGCACCTTTGCTAAATATGCATACATTGAATATGCATCTACTTATGATGATTCCTAGCCAATTATATCATGAATGTATTGTCCTGCATGAAATATTTCACTATTTGGTAACTTTTCTTTTTTCAGCTACATGTAAAGCTTGTGTCCATATTTCCTTCATGCCAACCATCACTTGGCTAGGCATTCTATCCAATTGTACACCAAAAGTAGAAGCATGTACAACCCATAAGCATTTCGAACAGCCAAGTCTTCCAACAACTTTTGCATACCTTCCTTTCCAAATTTCAAAGTTAGAGGCAATCCCATTTCTTGTACATGGATCTTGCCATCTTTCCAAAAGATGAGATTTCATGTCAATGCCTCTTAATAAAGAGCATAATCCTTTCTTTCATGTTGCAAACTATCACACCACATACATCTTTTCCCTAGTTTAGGGGATATTGCTCGTCCCCTTTCCTCTTGTCCTTTCTCATCCAGTTTTGCGACCTTCAACTAAAGATATCACATGCCTTTAACCAATTCATCTAATACATCTTCCCTAACACTGGAAATAGTAGTTAGGTGCAACCATAGGGTTAGCCATAGAAGTGAGTGGCTTACTAGATATGTCAACTATTTTGCATGTAGTAATGGTAGGCAAGGTAGATATATGCAATCTTTCTCTTCTATGTTTTTTCACCAGTGTAGTAATAGCTTCCTTAACATGCTTCCACTTTGTTTTAAGCCCTATCTCTATAGTCTGATCCTCTAACAAATCATCAAGCTTCTCTTAAATCTCAGGATCTACTACTTGTAGAAACAATTCAAAATTTTTGACTTGCAAGGGCTTGCTATTTTGCAAGATCTAACTACTCAAACTGACTTTCAAATTCTCTTAATAACTCTGTAGCCACAAGACCCTTATTGGGCTTTAGGACCCACTCGTAGAAAGTCTTGCGGGTAATCAAACTAGTGTCTTCAATGTGAAATTCTTCCCTGTTTGTTTTCTTGAAAGCTACCCAGCTAGCATCCTACATGTATAATTCAGTAACTTGGGATTTAATTCATGTATAGTGACCCATAAAAAATATTGGCTTCATGCAAGTTGTGCCACCCAAAATAACACCATCTTTTTAGCACATGTATGTAAATATGCATATATATTTCTACCATTAGACAACTTCATCTCATGCTCTACTACTTGTTTGTAGATCATTCAACACAACAATTTATATTTGAATAGAAGCCTACATCACTTGTTGTTGTTGTACTTGCATAAGCATGTTCATATTAATACTAATTGGTAAACATCACTAGAAATTATACCTAAAGGTTCTCCCATCTTGTCTTTCCTTCAGAAGACCTTTCACGACGGGTTCACCAATGTCGGAGGGGTTTTAGTCGAAAGATCATATCCACTAGGGATGAAAGAGAGAAGGAAGTAGAGAATAGGACATAGAAGAGAAGAAAAAGAATAGAAAAGTGGTATACAAGATAAAGACAAAGCTTAATAAATCAAAGCACTATGTATCGATAGAACTTAAGAAGATAAGCAGAGTTCTTGTTGGGGACTACTCAAAAGCAATCTCCAAACAAGAATTAGATCTCCTAGAGCTCCGTGGTAGACCAAAAATGCACTCCAAACACTAGCTTCTTCTTTGCTACTCAGATCGTAAATCTAATGGTCTTGTTTGCTCCAAAAGGGGGGTAAAACTCTAGGCTACCTACTCAGAAATCTTCTAGATTACTCTCTCTTCTCCCCATTCAAAGTGTTGTTTGCTGCCTAATAAACTACGATCGCGCATCGCTGCGTGAAATCGAAAGCTCCTCTTTTTGCATGAGATCTCCCAAAATTGGATGAAAAGCCACTTGCTTTTTGCATCTCACTCTATTTTAGAAGTTTTCTACACCTTTTTAGGATATTTATAGTAAATATATCTGATGGGGTCAATTTTCTTTTGGGTGGTTGATGTGGCCTAGAAGATTCCACAAGGTAAAGTTTCAAGTCAATATGATCTCTCATCATATTTTTCCAAAATTTAGATACATGAATTCAAGTTTATCGATTTTTAAAAAGTTTGGCTATAAGTTGAAATTTTTACCTCATTTTACACTTTTTGAGTTATGTGTTTCAAGTACTCACTCTTGAAAGACATGGCATGCACCAAGCAAGTAGGTTGAAGATCTCCCCCCCCCCCCCCCCCCCCCAAACTCCCACACAAAGGTAACCTCCCCTTGCTCCATCACCATGCTACCATCGCAAGCATTGATGGAAGCCATGATCATAGTGGCTCTCCAAGAGATATGCCATTATTAGAATACCATGCACCTCTTGATACCAAAGGCTACATTCCAAAAAGTGGTGTACGAGACAATATAGACATATTGATTTCAGGCCCCTAGACGTGAGCATTTGACTGGGTCTCTTGTAGGGGTCCAATCCTAATCAAAATTCATATTATGGGTCCTCATGTCTTGGAGGCCCTATGGTTGAAGTTGCGCTAAAAACCAAAAGCATTACCTTCTCCGCCTCATCTATTTGCTATAATGGAGCATCCAAGTCTACTCCTATAATCGGGCCGCTCTCATCTCTCTCTTGGGAAGGTACCATATAGTCACGTCAAGGACCAAAAAGGCTTTCCTACAAGTATTTAAAGTCCTATTCGGAAATGTTGTACTCTAGTGTCACATCCTCAATTTTCTTTTGGATGCTCACAATGGCAAAGATGTCATCGATGCTTGTTCCATCATATCGAGCTACCTCATCCACATGTGGTAGGACATCTTATACATCAAAATCTATAAAATCATCTAGTGTATCATGCATCATAATACAATATAGTTATTCTTCTCTTATCTCCAAAATTTCCAACACATCTTGCATGAATCGATATTCATCTCTCTCGATGGTGATAGCATGGAGAGAAGCAAGGGGTGTCTCATTTCTCAGCATCTTTGTAGGGTAGGAGGTGGGTGTACAATAGCTAAGATCTGTACTACCTCTTTTCTTGGATCAAGAGCAACTTCCTAAGGCTCCCTCTTGAAATATTGTAGTTGCGGCTAAGAGGTTAGGTCAATGTCTTCCTCATTGTCCTCTTGTACATTAGTGCACAAAACATAGATGGCAAAGGCTCCATCACGTTCCATGAGATTCATCATGGTGTGGTCTTGGGACGAGGTGGATAGAGCTCTAGTGTATGAAGTTGTTGCCCCACATGCACTAAAGCTCAATTTATGACCTTTGCATGGCTTGATTCAGCACATAGACTATACAAAAAATCTATAGGGATCCACCTAAGAGCAAAGTTCAAAATAGAGCAAGTGGGAGGGTTCTCCACATCACAAAATGATGCCACTATGCTAGAGCTAGGATCTCCCATAGAAAATTCAAGGTCATGAAAAACCTCAAGGAAATCTAGTCTCCTATAGGCACGTAGCGTGTGGAGCTAATCCATATAACGAAGGTAGGAGTAGTAGCTATGTCACAAAGAGAGAGAGGGAAGGAGAGCACAACTATAGAGAAGTAGATAATGAAAGTGAAAATGAGTTTGGAAATCTAACTTTTATGTATCAAGGGTTTTAAATAAAGGTTCTTATAAAAATTTTAACCTTAAAGTTTCAAATTAAAGCCCTAATCATAGATACTTTATTTCAATAAGTTAAAGCCACCATTAAGTTTACTCAAATAGAAAAATGCTTCGCTACACTTCATTATATCCTCAAACATGTTTGTATCGTTGTGAGTACGTTCAAATCTAACTAGAGAAAATATTGAAAATTTTTAAGAAAATTTATAAAAGACCTTCAAAATCCCTTTAGATTAAATTCTTAGGAGAGCCCTAACTTACTCACTTTGTTTTATGTGTTCAACTTACTTTTTCTAGTAGAAATGTTAATGAGCTCATTGACAAAACATTACCAAAAGTTTGGCTCTTTGAGATGGTAGACATATCACATCAAGTAATCATATATATTTTAATAGGAATAATTTACAAATGAGAAATCTAAAACTTGTTGTGTGATAGATAGTTTTTCCATACACCAACCATATAGCAAACACCTTATCAACACATGAACTCAAGGAACATGGTTACAAATTACTATTGTCAATAAGTAGAGTAGTGTAGGTTTTTTAAATAGCAAACTAAAACAAAGGCATTGACTCCATTTAACAACAGTTAGAAATCTAAATGCTTCCAATACTTATTTTTGTTCCTTCCAACAACAAAGCCAGTGCTTAAAGAAATGAGTAAAGAGACAAGTTGCAACATATCATTATGTAGAGATAATATTCCAAAGACTACATAGCTCTAGCCCTGCAACTTAATTGTTATTTTAACGAGCACAATTGACTAATTACAAAATATATACACATATGTGTAGATCACAGTAAACCAAAAGTATCAAAATAAAAGTACATGGAAGTTTAAAATAAGCTTACATTTGCTCTTTATAAGAATTTTCACAAGGATTCCACTATCTCAAGGATATGTGGAGAAGCACATTGCCTACATGTCAAAGATTGTTCACTATGAGTCCTGACTTTTCTATTATCTAACTTAAAGTAGAAGTTGTAGAGGGGTTCATTGGATATTAATTGGATTTCTTGTCTCACAAAAGAAATGGGCCAATGTCTCTCTACGTTGACTATTAAAGGATTATAACCATTCCACAAGATAACCACATCTATGAGAGCTATATGTGTCTCATCTTGGATATCTTGATCCAAGTTGATCCACTGAGTTTCCATCTTCTATAGTGAAAGCAAATGCATAGAGTTTTTCTAGTAATGAAATATGTGTAATTAAAATAAAAAATATAGTAAGTAAAATGACTAATACAATAATTCATCTAACACTACAAGGATATGGAGGTATAGCGACGGTGCTTTCTGATGCAAAATAGCGGCGTCACTATTTACGTCGCAAATGCGACGCTAATAGCGACGGTGCTCAGACGAAAAAAACATGGGCCAAAATCCGAGCGCGTTATTTTGCGCCAATACATGAAAGAGAGAGCGAAAGGGAGAGCTAAATCCATCTTGCATTTGAGAGGGAGGGGGAGAGAAAGAGAGAAAGAGTGAGAAGGAAAGCTTCTCACCGCCGTCACCGCCATTCGCAAAGAAGAGGAGAAAGTGTACGGAGGGCGAAGAGGAGCCGCCGTCGTGAAGAGGAGCCGCCGAATCCATCCTCGAGCCTTTACGGAAAGTGCATTGTTCCTTTTTGCTTTGTTTTTGTGTTTTCTCTTTTTCTTTTACTTGTTTTTGCTAAAATTCATGTGTATTGAGAGAGGGAGAGGAAATGAGAGAGGGCGAGGAAGAGAGAAAAGGAAAGAAGGAATGAGAGAGAGAGGGAGAAAACATTAAACATAATAGGGAAAGAGAGAAAGAGAGGGAGAGGGAGAGGGAGAGGGAGAGGAAATGAGAAAGGGAAAATTTATTAAACATTATAGGGAAAGAGGGAGAGGAAGAGAGAAAAGGAAATGAGAGAGGGAGAGGAAATGAGAGAGGGAAAAAACATTAAACATAATGGAAGAGGAAGAGAGAAAAGGAAAGAAGGAACGAGAGAAAGAGAGAGGGAAAAAACATTAAACATAATAGGAAAAGAGAGAAAGAGAGGGTCAGGGTGAGGGAGGGAGAGGAAATGAGAGAGGGAGAGGAAGAGAGAAAAGGAAAGAAGGAATGAGAGAGAGGGAGAAAACATTAAAAATAATAGGGAAAGAGAGAAAGAGAGGGAGAGGGAGAGGGAGGGAGAGAGAGAAGGAGGGAGAGATTGTTGTTATTGTTGTCATTGTTTTGTTTTTTCTTTTCTTCTTTTTTTTTTTGTAGTAGTGGTAGTGGTAGTGGTAGTAGTGGTAGCAGTAGCGGTAGTGGTAGCAGTAGCGGTAGTCGGAGATTAATTTCTTATTTTCTTGTTTGTTGTTTTTGTGGTTGTCATGGTAGTGGTAGTGGTATAGGTAGGGGTAGCAGTAGTAGTTGTTGTTTAATTTCTTAATTTCTTGTTTGTTGTTGTTGTGCTAGTCGTAGTAGTAGTAGTGGTAGTGGTAGTGATAGTAGTAGTTGTTGTTTAATTTCTTCTCTTCTAGTTTGTTGTTGTTGTGGTAGTCGTAGACCTGGTTGTAGTCATCGTAGTCATGATTATAGTAGTACTAGTAGTAGTAATAGTAGTTTTCTTGTTTATTGTAGTAGTAGTAGTAGTAGTAGTAGTAGTTTTCTTTCTTTTCTTGTTTATTGTTGTTTAGTTTTTTTGTTTCTTGTTGTTGTTGTTGTTTCTTCTTCTTTGCTTGTTTGTTGTTATTATAGTAGTAGCAGTAGTTATTATTGTTGTTATTGTTTTTTCTTCTTTTCTTGTTTATTGTAGTGGTAGTGGTTTGTTGTTGTGGTGCTCGTAGTCGTGGTTGTAGTAGTAGTAGTAGTAGTAGTTTTCTTGTTTGTTGTTGTTGTTGTTGTTGTTGTTTTGTTTCTTTTCTTGTTTATTGTTGTTTAGTTTTCTTGTTTATTGTTGTTGCAGTAGTAGTTTTTCTTTTCTTTTTTTGTTTGTTGTTATTGTTGTTGTTGTTGTTGTTGTTGATTTTTCTTCTATTCTTGTTTATTGTAGTGGTAGTGGTAGTTGTAGTGGTAGTGGTGGTGGTAGTGGTAGTGGTAGTGATGGTTGCAGACGTAATCGTAGTCATCATAGTCGTGGTTGTAGTAGTAGTAGTAGTGGTTTTCTTGTTTGTTGTTGTTATTATAGTAATAGTAGTAATAGTTTTTTCTTCTTTTCTTGTTTGTAGTAGCAATAGCAGTAGCAGTAGCAGTAGCAGTAGCAGTAGCAGTAGCAGTAGCAGTAGCAGTTGTTGTTGTTGTTGTTGTTGTATAGAGAGAGAGATATGTTTTGTTAAAGGAAATGAGAGAGGGGGAGGAAGAGAAAAAGGAAGAAGGAACGAGAGAGAGGGAATAAACATACAACATAATAAAGAAATAGAGAAAGAGAGAGAGAGATGGAAGGAGAGGAGATAATGAATGGATAAAAAACAAAGAGAGAGTGGTGGCGAGGTCCGGTGCAATACCACGAGATGGAAAACAGTCCAACATACGTTAATTTGTGGGTGGGTGGGTGGAGACTTTACATACGTTAATTTTTGTTGAGTTACAAGAGAAGAAATTCCTTCTCAAACAATTTAAGAAAGAAAAAAAGAATGATAACAAAAACAAATTGTTTGTCGTAACATAGACAAAATGGAAAACGATGAAGGTCGTGATGTTCAAGATCGTGAGGCATATCTTAATCAACGTGTCCCATGTCCTTGCTCTCAATGTAAGCTCGCAATTAGATGAAAACGCCGATTGTCTATAGAACACGTACGAAGCTTCGGTGAGTTTCAATCTGAGATCATTGATCAGGAAATCTTGGATTTTGAGCAAATAGTAAGAAAAGTTAATATCGATCATGTATTGTACTCGCAAGCTAATTGAATACCATATACAAAAAGATTGGGTATGGCTGGCAAATTTTCTATCCAGGGAGGTGATGCCTTGTCCCAAGAAGGAGTATACCCTTTGCGGCCAATTAGAAGAGTTCGTGGGCATGCGATGGATGGAGTGCCTGAGCCAATCCACCACTTGGAAGGTAATACCCAATCTATACCATCAATACCAGAGGAGACAGACAGCCTTCGAGACTTACCTACAATCTTGGAGCCTGAGATGGAGGCAATGATCGATGCATTGATTCCCATGGATGTCGAGACTTTTGACCCACTTAGAGAGGAAGCATCCATACCATTATATGATGGGTGCCAAGTATCTCGCCTGAAGACACTGCTTGCACTCTTAAGTGTGCAAGCAAAATACGGGTGGAGCGATGCGAGTTTTAGCACTATCATTAAAAATATTTGTGCTTTTTCAAGGTGTTTTATGATTTTTTTAAGGTTACTGAAGTATCATATATTACCACTTGCAAATACCATGCATGAGTCTTGTGATGATGCATGACATGTTTTACGAAAGCTTGGCATGGACTACAACAGCATCCATGCATGTATCAACGATTACATATTGTTTTGAGGAGAATATGAGACTATGGAGACATGTCCAAAGTGTGGTTCTCACATGTATCGACAGGACTTGCAAGGGCAAACCATCCCTCAAAAAGTTCTTAGACACTTTCTGCTTATCCCCCGCATAAACCACATGTTTCGTATGTCCAGCATAGCGAGCTTGACAACGTGGCATACGCAGAATAGGTCCATAGATGGAGTTCAACGAATATCAGCAGATTCATGTGCATAGAGTCACATTGACTCTTCCTTCCCAGGCTTTGCTCGAGAGCCAAGGAATCTTCGACTCGATCTTATAATGGATAGCATAAACCCATTCCGTTTGCGCTCAACTTCTTACAGTGTGTGGCCTATAGTCCTTGTCAACTACAATATCCCTCCATGGCTTTCTACGAAGAAAGGACATCTCATCCTTAGCGTACTCGTTCTTGGCCACTACAAAGTAAAAAGTATGGACGTGTATCTTTGTCCATTAGTCAATGAGCTTAAAATTTTGTGGGAGGAGTGTGTCACCATGCAAGATATGAGAAAGCACGATGGTCGATGTTTCGCCAATATTTGAGCCATTCTCACGTGGACGATGCATGACTTTTCGGTATTCGAAGAGTGCTTAGGTAAGTAGGCTTCCGTTCTCGTTGGTAATATCTATCATAGCTCATTCAAGTTTGTATTCATTGGATAGAGGCGTTGGGACAAGTCTGGTTACATCAGGTTATCATGCATGTCCATTGTGCAGGCCATAGTTAGACTCCCGAAGGTCACAAACCATGAAGAAGATGGTAATGTCTTATGTGCAGCTTGTTTGGAACTCTAAAGGTCCATTCTTGAGGCCAAAACTCATTATAGTACTAACATAAGCTCCCCATTTGGTAATAATAGTAGACTTATCCATATCATCTAGATGTATCTTGATCTGATTATATTCTAAAAATCCATCGAAGAAACTATAAGTTTTGTGTCTTGCTACATCATCAAGGACAGAATTAGTAAATGGTATCAAAAAAATGATTTGAAATCTTGGCTACATTTAGCTTCCTGTAATCGACACATACTCTCAACTTCACATTCTTCTTAGGTACTACCACAATTGGTGTAACCAAGTTGCTTCATTAACCAGCTTGATAAAATCAACCCTCAATAATTTGTCAATCCCTTGTTTGACCTATTTAGCATAATTTGGGTTCATTCCGTACCTCTTCTAGATAATTGGCTTAGCATGCTTTTTTAGGTTGATTCTCTCCTAACATACTATTATATCAAACCCCTTCATATCAGTATAGTCCTAGGAAAAGATATCTTGAAACTACTTGCATAGCTTAATGAGATCATGCTTAAAGTTCTCCTCCACATATAGACTAACCTTGATAGGTTTAGCCTCCCTATCCTCTTTGAAGTTTAACTTCTTGCACTTCAACTTGTAGATCTTCTCAAGACGAGTTTATGCCATTGCTCATAGCCAAAATTATGGCTTTCTATCCTTTCTCATCTATAGCACATTAGAGTGTCCATAAATTGGGTCTCATCAATTTGTTGTGACCTAACTTGAACTCTGGCTACTCCTAACCTGCAAAAGAACCTTTAGGATATTGTACTCCTGATCAACTTTGATCAAAAAGTTGGATAGTTTGTTGTTCAAGAAGTCATTTCTAACCAATCTAGAGTGCTTTTCATACCCTTCCATGATGCTTTCCACATGAATCTCAAATATAAGTACCAAAGATGGATTTTCTTGAAGGAATGGCTTTTCCTCATCATCTCAATTTCTTCTACCAAGTTGATGGTTGGAGCTACCACATGTCTAACACTTTGTTTCAAGATCACCTTGTTAACTATAGACAACTTGATCTCCTCCAATTCTCTAGGAATACAAACATAATTCGATCCCTAATACTGCTTCAATTTGGCTAATTTAAACCAAGGCCTATCCAACAACATGTTGTAAGTTCCACTAATTTCTCACATCCTTAACACTACAGAACTGACTTTGAACTTTAGGCCTGCCACTTTTATTAGTTGGTTCTTGAAAACTCCAAAGGGCTTTAATCTCCTTTGATCTACAATTTTCACATAAAATGGTGTAGGAGGCAATAGAATTCCTTGCTTCTTAGCTAAATATGTATCTTTTGTCAAAATATTCACTCCATATCCACCATCAAGAAGAAGGACATCATTAGGCTTTTCTCTAGCATACTCAACCTGAACTATCAAAACCTTATAATCTACCCCATCCATGTGTGTTGGTATGACTACCTAACATTCAGGAGTTTCTTGGACTTGCAAGGATTTCCATTTAAGAACTTCCTATTGTTTTTATTTGATTTTCAATGGAAGTCTTTCCTCCTTGAACCTAGGTATCAACCCTAAAATGTGATCCAAAGTCAACTGTAGAGAACATATTGATAGAGCCTACAATAAATCGTTAGAACCTCATCCCTGCAACTTTCTTGAAGTTCTATCTTCAGGTTTTGAATTTTGTGATCAGGGCTCAAGCGATCTTG
The DNA here is from genome assembly GCF_053477565.2 of Lygodium microphyllum. Classification (NCBI taxonomy): domain Eukaryota; kingdom Viridiplantae; phylum Streptophyta; class Polypodiopsida; order Schizaeales; family Lygodiaceae; genus Lygodium; species Lygodium microphyllum. Next base: position 19,605,134 of record NC_141156.1, on the reverse strand, counting down.
CCACTCCTGATCTTCAAACTCTTCAAGTATTACTTTTTCTATCACATTCTATAGCTTCTTCACATGCTTAGTTTCCTTCTTCCTAGCTTTTTCTTGTTCTTGCCAATCAAGTTTCAAACTAGCTTGACTTCTAGTAACACCTAGTACCATAGCTTCTTTAGGACATTCCTCTACTTGAATACAGTGAAAAAAATCACATTGAACATGGATACTTATAGCATTTAGGTTACTTGACACTTTTTTGCCCCTCCTAAACCTTGAACTTGATTAATATTCTCATAGCTAGTAGTCTCTGCACCTTCAAGAGGTTGCCTTTGGTGATATTGGTCAATTAGCTCTATGAGGATTGCTACTACTAGGACAGGTGGATTCTATTGATGAGATGTTCCTATAGGTCTTCTATTGCTGTGGGTCCTTGCTACTAGAATTCCTCTCTCAGTCCTATGACTTGCCCATATTTTGTAGCTTGGTCCTACAAAATGTCCTCTACCTCCACAATAATGGCATGACCCACCATGCCTCGCATCACCCCCCCACGACACGGCACACCCCCCACCCCACCGCACCCCCCACGACGCCCCCCCGCACCCCACCTCGGAAAACCCCGCTCCCTCCACACCACCCCACCACGCCTCCGAAAACCCCGCTTGACCCACGCCACCCCGCGTCACCCCCCCACGACACGGCACACCCCCCCACCCCACCGCACCCCCCACGACGCGGCGCATCCCCCCCTCCTCCGACCCCACCTCGAAAAACCCCGCTCCATCCACACCACCCCACCATGCCTCCAAAAACCCCGCTCGACCCACTGTGCCCCGCATCGTGGGGGGGATGTCATGAGGAGGGGGGCCTGTTTGAGCATTTTGCTCTTATTCTTTGAAAATTTTCCATATTGGATATCTTACTAGAATTCTTTGAGGTTTGTTGAAGGGTCTCTAAAGACATTGTGTTAGTAATCACATGATTAACTATAGCAAGCTATGTACCTCTTGTTGGCCTAGGCTGCATCACTGGCATCTATTACACCATCTAGACATTGGGGTCGTACCAAAAAGTTTTGGTTTCATGAAGATACCTCTAGCATATATATGTGGAATGGTATGTATTAGAGTTTTCAAAGTTTTCTTTTGGTAGAACTTGTGAGGCTTGTAGAGAGGATCAGTGGAATGCATTAGAGCTTGTTGATGAGCTCATTTAGGAGACTAACAATCTATGTAGTAATTCATCATGAATTCGACAGATTGTGCATGTTTTTAGAGTGAAGAAGAGGAGACCAACAATCTATGCAGTAACTCAACATGAATTTGACAGATTGTGCATGTTTTGAGTGAAGAAGAGGGGGCCAGCATTAAATAAGGCAAGGCAAGAATTGGAGCAAGTGTTTGAGCCTTCAAAGTATGTGGCATATAGCCCATGTTATGGAACTAATGGAGCATGATTATTACCTGCTGTAAGAGAGGGGGATTTAATAATGGGGAAATACTAGCTACACTAGCTGGTATATAAGGTGTTAGGGACTTGATTTTTGACAATCAGATTATAATACAAGTCTCCTTTCATCTTCATCTCCTTTTCCAAGCTCTCATGGCTTCTTTCTCTCTCGTTCTGTCTTTCGCTCTCTTTTTTTAGTATTTCTCTCTCCTTGTCACTCTCATTCTCTCTCTTCCTGCAATCTTTCTCTCTCTTCTGCACCCTCTCTCTCCTCTCATTCTCTCTCTCCTGCCTCCTTCATGACAAGTGGTATCAGAGATCTAATTCTGATCCATTTAGTTTCCTTACATGCTTAGTTACCATCCTTTTTAGTTTAAAAATCCAAGAACTTCAGGTACACAGGTACAAACATGACAGGCAGCACTGAAGTGACTAGTGGACATTTCCAAGAAGAAGACAGACATCATTGAAAATTGGGAGGGATAGATATGGTGGTGGATGGTCTAAATAGCAGGTCATCACTCAATTCTAGGCATTTTGGCAGCCACTTTGGTTAAAGAGAACTTAGTTGGAGTATAAGAGAGAGACTAGTCATGTTTCCTTTTGAAAACAAGCTTCTTCTTCCTTCTTCCTTCAAGCTTTCATGGTGGATTCATCAACATCTCTCTTCCAGGGAATCCATGGCCAAAATACATGCTCTATCTTGATTCTTCTCATCATTTCAAGCAATATCATAACTATTCTTAAAGGCAAAAGCATCATATCTAATAAAGCTCTTCACGCTAGAAGTGATCTTGATAGGAAGTGGATGGCCTTTCCATGATGCAAGTGAGACCTTAAGGGACAGTGATGGCATGATGCAAGGGAGAACTTAAGGGACAGTGATCTCCCCAATCTCGACATCACTCACACTGGCAAGATCACTGCTGAATATATCTAGATCGGTGGATCAGGTCTCAACTTGCACAGCAAAGCAAGGCAGTCAAAAGCCCAAAGGACCTTCTCAAGTGGAACTATGATGGATCTAGCACAGGCCAAGATCCTAGAGAGACAACGATGCCGAGCGTGCCAGCACTGGGGGAGATCACAGTTTTCGAGCTCCATCTCTCCTTCCTTGTTACCACTGGCATCGATGGAGACATTGAAGCTCAAGATGCCTACAGCAAAGTCCTAAAGCTGAAGACTCAAGGGAGGGCACTCCTTTGACTACCAATGGGATTACAAGCACAAGCGAACGTAGTGAGACATTTGAAGAGAGTGGCTGGAGGCTCTCCAAACATATTTTGGCATTATGGGAGTCACTGTCTCATTACAAGACCAGCCACAATGTAGAAGTTCTCAAGAAGACTTCAGAGATTCTGTGATTTTATGTAGTGAATCTCAAAGGTCGGTGTCAGCTATAGCATGGAGGCCAAATGCAGGAATGGCGCTTTCGGTAGCTTGTAAAGGAGGAGTGTGCTTATGGACAGCGTCATATCTTGGAAACATAGCTCATGTAAGGTCAGGCATTGTTTCATTCCTTGGATCTCCCAGTGGGAGCACCGATGCACACTGGGCATTGGTAGATGTGCTTTAGTGTCCTGATCAACAAGTGACTTCCTTGACATGGAACCCTTCTGGAAGATATCCTTTAAAAAATTCATGAAGGTTTCCTGAGCAAGGACAACGAGTTTGAAATGCATTTGGTTGGACATCAGTCTTATATTATTGTGTAAATATGGTTGGCCTTGATGACAATGTAATGTGCTAGAAGTGTCTTTTATATTACTGAAGGTTGATTCCTCAAATCCCTATGAGAAGCAGTACACCTGGCTGGATATCAATAGCATATGCTTCTAATTGATTGTAATCAAAGATGCATATAATGTCATTATAGTATTGAAAATCTAGGATCTTGGAATCCTTAAGAAATTTACATTGTTAGCATCGCTATCATGGTTTGATTCAGCATTTACAATCTGGGATGTGGCACAAGGAGCTCCTTTTATTGTCATGATGCATGTGGGAAGTTCATAGAGGAAGGTCTTCGGTAGTTATTCACATGGCAGATTGAGGACTATGCAAACCTTCTAGTCTTCAAGGTTTTACAGAGATTGAGGACTTCTTTGTTGGTCTTTTCATATGAAAAGATTTGGAAAAAGACTGAATTTTTGACTGAATTTTGTTTTTTTTTAGGTCTAAATGATTGATTTTTTATGGATTTAAAGTGATGTATGGTTGGGAAGTATTTGAGAGTGTTTTGGATGATATTGATTATGTTTTGAAAGTTCATGATGATTCATAGTGGAGATATGAAGCTCTATGATGTTCTGTTAAGGTTCTCATTGGTTTTGTATACCCTCTGTATTGCTTCTGTTTTGTTCTGATTTTCTTCTCTATGAAGCATGGATTGATGATTGATGAAGGTTGAGATCTTTTGGAAGCCTATTGAATAGTTTTTGATAGTTTGGAATGGTTTTAGTATGAGTTATGAGGTTCTGATGACCTTCTGTAGACCTTCTGTATCTGCTCTGTCTCTGTATTGTAACTGTATTGTAGCTGCTCTGGTGCTATACTATAACTGTTCTGTAGACCTTCTATAAGTGTTCTGTAGAATGTATGTGTGACTTTGGAAAAGTTTTCTGACCTTTGGAAATGATGAATCTAAGTTAAAAATAGCTAAAACAAGTGGAAGAAGCAGCTGGTGAAGACTGAAGAGAAGACTAAGTGACAGTGACAGTAGTGAGCTATGAAAAGACACTGTAGTGGCTCTGGTGACTCTGCATATCAGACATACCTCTTGGGAGGTGCATCCATGACCTAAGAAGGATTATTGAGAGTTATTATGAGATTATTGTAGTGAGGATATGATGTACTATTGATAGAGAGAGAGAGAGAGAGAAAGCCAGAGATAGCCAATTCTATCAAAATAGTGTAATTGTATATGAGAGATTAAGAGATAGAACTATGAAGACATTGAAGATGAATAATATGTGATTGATTTCCACTCAAAGATGGTGTATTATTTTGTGTTCTTTGTTATATTGGTGGATTCTATGAAGATATTGAAGATTATGGTTGATTCTATCAAATCCGTGGGAGAAATCTACTATGATGCTGCATGAAGAATTGTTGTTTTCTTTGTTTTGATGATCAAAAGAATGAAATAAAAGCTTGTTGATGTTACAAGATAGATTTTCTTGCAAGAGAATTACCTTTTCCTTGGTGTTCCTCTTGGTGCTCCATGTTTTTGGTGCGCAGCTAAGGAAACTTGCCATCAATAAGCATCAGAAGAGGGAAATTCAATGGATGTTTGCAAAGATCCTTCTTCCATTGAATTTCCCTCTTCTGATGCTGAAAATGAAGGAAATGACATTATCAAGAAGAGGGAAATTCAATGGATGTTTGCAAAGTTCCTTCTTCCATTGAAGAGTTGAATATTCTCATTATCAAAGCCACTTTCCACAAGAAGTTCATCCAACAATGGTGGAAACCTATCACCATCATGATGCATGCTCTATGTGGTGGACTGTTTCCTCTTCGTGTTGAAGCAGCAAAAACTTGCATCTTGGTGATAAACTGTTTGGGAACAAACTGAAGAGCATAAACAGAGAGAATGACCATCCATGGAAGATTTGGCATTCATTGAGAAGTTTCCCGACATCATCAAGTGGGAGATCATGAAGAAGCTTCAGGAGTCCTGGTCCATGGAGGTTCACGAAAACAAGAAGGAAAAGAGTTGGAATTTGTTCGTGGATGCTCAACAGCAAGATACATGGGATGCTTGGTGCACTGATAATCTTGTGTTTGTCCAATTAGCAACCCACTGGAAGTTGGTGGAAAGAGTGTTTTTCAAAACATACACTGTTGAAACCCTTAGAAGCTGGCATGTTTATAATGACACAACAACAATCCTAAGAAGAATGAGTTTTGATACTTTCAGAATGGAATATTCCCCCCTCTGTAGTGGTTTCAAAGCCGAATTCAGAGATGTTGAGAAAAAGAAAGTAGAATAGATGTTGGCCAGAGAATCCCTCAAGACTGAAGCCCTCTCTGATATTATCCTGTTGAGTACAGACCAACTGGTTAGAGCCAACTCCCTGATGAATGATGCAATAAAGAGGCAAGTGTTAGAACGAGTCCAGAGGTACGTGAGAAGAGAGAAGACAAAAATCAAAGTTGAGAATAAGCTCACAACAGAAGCCTCCTTTAACGCCCTAAAAGCACTCTTTACAGAAGTTCCCATGGCAACTCAAGGTCCCTTTCCTAGTCAGATTCGTCCTGGAAATATTGATGACAGGCCAGCAAATGTAGTCCCATTGCCAGTTTTTAAGGGAGAGTACAATGAAGACCCTGATCTTCATGTAGCAGAGTTCATGGTAGCATGTGTGGCTAACAATGCTAGAACCCCTGAGCATTGGCTAGCAATATTCCCCACCACTTTCAAGGGCGCGGCATTTCAGTGGTATGAGAGACAAGCAGCATGAACTTTTAGCACATGGGACAACCTGAAGTTGGCCTTCCTCACTAAATTCAGGCATGAAGCTTTTGAAGAGCGGATGCGAGAGGAGTTCATGAACCTAAGTGAGTCCTCTGGAACACAAAATTAGTGAGTTTGGGAATCTCCCAATTCCCATTTTTTCAATACTAAAAAGGTGGCACCCGGATAACATGTCCATAAGTTTCTCAAAACCATATGATGTGACCTATCATTGGAAAGTGCTTGAAAATTGGAATCTATTGAGCTATAGAGCGCTCGATTTGGAGTTATATTGTTCAAGTTATGACAAATCCAAAGATTTGACCATGTGTCCCAAACTTATGGGAAATTCCCATATTTCCCAATATGGTGTTCTGGAGAAAGAGTAGAAGCTTATGTCTCGCGAATGGAATCCATCCTGAAGAGATGGACTAACCATCATTTGGACGAAGGTATCTAGAAAGGAGTGTTTCTTAGGGGCCTACAACCAGAAGTTTGCAAGTTCGTGGAATTGAGAAGACCAGTCAATCTGCAAGCTGCAGTGGAAGGTGCAAGATTGTATGATGAAGTTGAAGCAAGGCTGTCAATGATTCCAGGAAGAGGAGTCTTGCCTCCTCCCATGCTAGGAATGGTATACCCACCAAATGCAGTCCCAAGGACAGTTCCCTACCCCTATCTCTAGATGCAAATAGTGCCGCAATATAATGCACCTAACCCACTGTGGTCAGCATAGATGAGAGTGCCTCAAATGATGGTTCAATCACAATAACAGTGGCCTCAAACAATTCCTCCAATGGCGACTCAACAACAGTGGAACCCTACCAACTGGAATCAACAGTGGCCTCAAACAGTTCCTCTAATGGCGACTCAACAACAATGGAACCCTACCAACTGGAATCAACAACCCCAAGTCTCAACAGGAGCTTTGAATCAGAACTAGAACAGAGGAGCCTTTGGATCAACCCAACCAGTTTATGCAGTAATCACAGACGCTTCCCAAAATCCTACTATAAGCACTTCTGGAGGTGAAAATCTAAAGGACTACTTATCCAACTCAGTTGCAAGTATCAAGAAAGAGCTTCTGGATGTGATTACAGAGTAGCTACATAGGCTGAAGGTGAATATTGCCAATATATCCACTCCTACAGGAGCTGGAAGAGATGTGATGCACTCTAATACATGGTGTGGAAAGTGTCATCAAGCGAGACATTTAGCCTCTAAATGTACCCAAAAACCAACCATTCCTGGAGCCTTCTATTCCTACTGTTTGCGGAAGAACCATACAAAGGATATTTGCTCTTTGAAAGAGATGCATGAACGAAGACAGAAGGATGAAAATGCAAGATTTAACTTGCTAGAATCCAAAATGACAAAAAATATTGGACTAAAGCCTAGGGAGTTTGGTCCTAATTTCGGTCCAAGGAGGTTTCCCTCTCAAAGTTATAGAGGACGATAGTCTTGCGGTGGTTAGAGATCAGAAGTGGAATGTTATAGGTGTGGAGAAAAGGGACATATCTCCTCGAATTGTCCAAACCCTAGATGATCTGTGGATTACAAGCCCTTATGCAGTCGATGCAAAGGTGAAGGCCACACTACAAAGGACTGTCCAAGTCCAGCCCCTGTAAAGGCCAATGCCACTAATAGCCAACAGAAGTTACAAGAGTCTGCCTCCAATTTGGTAGAGTTGGAAGTTACTGCTGTTACGCGCACCAAGAAGAAGAAACTAGTTGTTCAGAATGAAAATAACTCTCCTGCCAAGACTGTGAAGTTCAGCCTACCCACAGAGAGACAGAGCAGTACAGAATAGAATAGTGCAGTACAGAGCACTGTAGTGTCACAGAGAGTTACAGAGACAATCCTAGAGACAAGACCAAAGGTCCAGGAGATAGATGATATGGAAACACTTCCAGAAACAGAGGAAGTGCTGATGCTGCAATTATTAGAAGAAAAAGGAAAGATGAAAATGGGTGTAGCCCCCTTCCCCAGCAGGCTGGAGAAGCTTGTGGATCCTATCAAAGATTATGACTTGGTCAAAGACCTAGGCACTTTTAAACCAAACCTAACATTCTGACAGTTGTTGATGTTGTCTCCCAGCTACCAAAAGAAATTCAAAAGCATCTTGATAAGAAGACGTGGACTAAGGATCGCTCCTTCAACAGCGACCAAGACTAATAAGGCCCCGAAGCTTGTAAAGGAAGTAGATGTGGCTAACGCCTTCCTAGATCCTAGAACCCCAGAGATTAGTGTATGGATAGAAGGATGCTTTATTTCAGATGCATTAATTGATGGAGGCTCATCAGTAAACATAATGATGGATGTGACAATGAATGACTTAGGGTTGCAAGGAATTCAACCTACATAGTGGCTTATTAAATTGGCAGACCAAAGCAGAATCAAACCATTGGGCATCCTCCCATACGTAAAAACAACCTTTGCAGGAAGAGACAATTGGCTGACATATCTGGTGGTCAAACCAAATTCTTATGGGACCTCATACCCACTGCTGTTGGGAAGATCTTGGCTTTTTGAAGCAAGAGCCACAACACGGACTAGTTCAAAGGAACCCTAACCCTAGGTAGAGGACCCAACAAAGTGGTGTTAAAGCTGTATGGATCGCAAAAAGGCAATGGATCCACATCCATCGAAGTCATAACTGACTCCTCCAATGAGGTAACCGATGGTACATCAGGAGATGAAGAGGCTGTTAAGAAGATCTTTCCTAAGAAAACAGAGGCACAATCCCTAACAATGGGCACAGTTCCTAACAGTGGGCACTGTAAGCCAACTGCCAAGGGAAGTAAAATCCTTGTCCATGGGTGAATACCTCTTGCCTCAACTAGAATTAACTTTTGAAATCACCTCTGACAGTGAAATAGAAGCATGGATGTATTGTTCTCCCTGTTACATGAAAGTCGCAGAGACAGAGTAGAGACAGTACAGAGATAGTACAATTACAAAGTAGAGACAATATAGAGGCAGAGTAGATACAGAGTAGATACAGAGCAGATACAAAGACAGTCACAGAGACAGTAACAGATACAGATCCAGAGCTAGAGCTAGAGCCAGAAGTAGAGTCAAAAGCTATGACAGAAGCAGAAGCAGATTTAGAGGCCGAAGATCTGTTTTTCTCTTACAGAGCCTCTACAGAAGCAGGGATAGAGCCTAAAGAGGAAGAGGATGAAAATGATGAGGAAGAAAATGAATCAAGTTATGAAAGTGCAGATGAAGAATTCCCTTTGATATCAGATGATCTTGTTGATGTCCCTATAGAGATCTCAGAGGCCGAAGATCTCAGGGTATTGGATGGAATGACCATAGTTCCATTTGGGTTGACCAATAGACCACAAAGTACGCAGAATCTGTATAAGCAATGGATTAGAAGCATAAAAATTAAGTTCACCAGTGACTCTTGTCGCCTTGACTGTTCAGTCCAGAGAAAAGACGATGATGATGCCCCTTGTCAATAGAAGCCAAAGCCCTCAGAGCCCCGACCTCTAGCAAGTCCATGCTATGTGACATTCCCGGACGCATCCTCTAAAGATGAATCCCTGAGTCCTGAAGAGGTCACCACTCAAACAGAAGTAAACAAATCTCTGATACCCTTTCGACAACCTCAGCAGACGAATGAGTCATCTGCTCAAAAAGAGCACACTAGCTCTAGTAGAACATCAGATGAGGATACTACTCTCTGTCATACCTCTATCCAGAAGCAATCTATGGGACCTTTATCCGCGAAGTGGAAGGTGAAAGGTGAGTAACGTTCTTGGATACTGACGGTACTAAACGTCACCTGAAAGTGGGTCTCAATCTTTCAGAAGAAGAACTAGTGGTCCTGTGAGATCTACTAAAGGAGAACTTAGATGTGTTTGCTTGGTCATATAAATACCTAAAGGGGATTGATCCCACAGTATATCAACATCACATTGACCTAGAGCCCGATGCCAAACCTGTAAGGCAAAGGCAAAGGTGTATGAATCCCAATTATTCTGCTCTAGTGAAGGCCGAATTATTAAAATTTCTTGAAGCCGAGTTCATTTATCCTGTGGCTAACAGTGAATGGGTTTCGCCCATTGTGATAGTACCCAAAAAGAACGGGAAACTTCGAATATGTGTCGACTTCCGAAAGCTTAATTTGAAGATGAAAAATGATCATTTCCCTATCCCTTTTACCGACCAACTATTGGACACAGTGGTGGAAGGCCATGAGCTACATTCCCTCTTGGATGGATTCAGCGAATATAACCAAGTCCAAATTGCAGAAGAGGACCAAACTAAAACAACCTTCACCACAAAATGGGGGATCTATGCCTATAGAGTGATGCCATTTGGGCTCTGTAATGCTACTGCCACCTTCCAACGAGTAATGATGGCTGCCTTTCAGAATCATTTGCATGATTTCATTGAGGTGTATCTTGATGACTTCTATGTCTATAGCTTAATCTACGAGCACTAGGGACACCTAGAGCAATGTTTTGACAGATGCCGCGAGTATGGGATTTCTCTCAACCCCGACAAATGTGTCTTTGGCGTCTCATCAAGAGTTCTCCTGGGCCATATTGTCTCTGTACAAGGGAATCGCAATAGCCCCGGCAAAGATTAAGAAGATTGTCACCTTAACATCACCAATAAACCTCAAGCAATTGAGAGGATTTCTTGGCCATGTGGGCTATTACAGAATATTTATTGCACATTTTGCAACCAAGGCAGCCCCTCTACACAAGCTCCTAAGGAAAGATGCAGATTTCCTTTGGACTGATGTGAGGAAGCCTTTAATGCCCTAAAACAGTGCTTGATCCAAGCACCTATCTTACAACCTCCTGACTGGACGAAGGAGTTCCATGTGCACACAGATGCATCAGTTGAAGGGGTAGGTGCTGTCCTATGTCAAAAGGGCCCCTCTAAATTAGATCAACTGATATATTATGCAAGTCGAAAGGTCACTGATAGGGAACTGAACTACACAGTGACACAGCTTGAATGCTTAGCAATGGTGTTTGCACTGAAGAAGTTTTGACACTATGTACTGTCAACACATTTCAAGTTCTATGTGGATCATGAAGCCTTGTCCTTCTTGATGAACAAAGCAGATGTTAAAGGAAGATTGATGAGATAGTTACTCCTATTCCAGGAGTTTGATTTTGAAGAGTTCACTAAGCCTGGCCGTTCCCATGTCCTAGCTGATCATCTATCACGAATCCCGCAATCAGAAGAAGAGGAATAGGATAATCCAGACCTTCCTGATGCTTCCTTATTTCTAGTTGAAATAGTTACTCCCTGGTATACAGACATAGCCAACCTCTTGGCAACTCAATGGTATGCTCCTGGCATCTCACGCCGTGAGAATAAGAATATTCTATTAGAATCAGCCCCCTACACTTTGTTAGGCAATGCACTGTACAAGAGAGGCAAAGATGAAGTGCTGCAAAGATGTGTTGCAAGGGAAGAAATCAGCATAGTATTGAAAACATGCCATGACAAACCCTGTGGTGGACACTTTGCAGGAGAAGCGACAGCCAAGAAGGCTCTGTTAACAAGGTACTAGTGGCCGACCCTCCACAAGGATGCATATGATTACTGTAAGAGATGTGATGCTTGTCAACGAATGGGGAAACCCACCAAAACAAGTGACATGCCACTGCAACCCATTCTTCCCCTAAAGTTGTTCGAGAAGTGGGGGATTAATTTTGTGGGTCCCATTGATCCACCCACTAGATGAAAACAGAATAGATATATCCTAGTATGTACAGATTATATCATAAAGTGGTGTAAAGCTAAAGCTCTGAAGCGGGATGATGGTAATAGCGTAGCCCTGCTCATGCACGAGAATATTATCACCCATTTTGGCAGTCCCCTCGAGCTGGTAAGTGATAGAGGTACTCATTTCCTTAACAAAATTATGGAGGAGTTGACGGAACTGTATAAGATCCACCATCGCAAGTCCACTCCCTATGATCCCAGAGCCAATGGCCAAGTTGAAGTCACCAACCGCATCCTCTACTCGATTCTGACAAGAACCATTGCCGCACATCGTTGCGACTGGGACGATCGACTTACAGAGGCCCTCTGGGCATACAGAACCTCCCATAAGGCAGTTATAGGATAGACCCCTTTCTAGCTAGTATATGGTACAGAAACCGTCTTCCCTACTGAGCTAGAATTGCCCTCTTTGAGAGTGGTAATTAAAGAACACTTGGGAGATAATGAGTCATTGCAACGCCGTCTCCTGCACTTGGAATGCTTGGATGAGATACGGCGGATGGCCCTACAGTGCATGGAAACTACTCAAGCACGACACAATGCCTATCATGACTATTTCATCAAGCACAAGGAGTTCAAAGAAGGTGATCTTGCTCTAGCCTATGATTCGAGATTTGGCAAGTTTCTTGGCAAGCTTCAACAACAGTGGATGGGCCCGTACAAGGTACTTGCTGTTAATCCTAATGGCTCTATTCAAGTGCAGACCGTTGATGCCTCTGATGATCCCTTCCTGATCAATGCTATCGTGTAAAGAAGTATTTCTCTCCCTAGGGATCTTGAAAATCACATCTGACCTACCCTTTCCCTTTTGGGCGGTGCACTGTCCTTCTCATCATGTTTCTGATAGCCCTTATGATTCTCCTCATGAGGCAGTCTCGTTCTGCTACCCCCTCTCGCAGAAACATCTCAACCCGACCTTGTTCTCTTCTCGTCTGATCCAATAACGGTGGCGAGGTTGGTCATGACATATGGTATTTCTACCATTCTCTTTCTTAATGAAAAAAAAACAAAAGAAAGAAAAAAAAACAAGGAAGAAAAGAAAAAAAAAGAAAAAGAAAAGAAAAAGAAAAGAAAAAGAAAAGAAAAGAAAAAAATAACAAACAAAACTGTTATGGGAGAAAAGGAAGAAATTCCCTGTCATAACAGGCCTCGTTCCAAGAAAAGGTGGAAACACCCTTGGGCGGGAAGCTGACTGTGGAAAAGGTGGTAACACCCCACAGTTCAGGATAGCTGACTCATCAACAGAACCTCTTTAGTGAGTAATTTGAAGCCACCTCCCTTGGTGCGCTATCTCTGCAATATCAGTCCGTTTGCCCTTCTTAACAGACGACTCTTCTTACAAATCATTGAAGTATGAGATTCATAGGCTGCCTCCTTGGGTACGCCTCATCTTCAAGATCCTGATGACAACAACAGCCGACATGATGTTCATCATGAACCCCTCGAGTGATGTGAGCTTTCATCCTAGCAGGATGGGGACGTGAGTCTGGGCTGCCCTCTGTATCTATTAGAGAGTGAGACAGAGACTGGGGGGAGTGACCAATCTTTCCCTTCAAAATCAAATGAGAGGTGAGATATGTGAATGGAGTATTGCACGCACGGGATGGGCCTCTCAATGCACAATGCATGATCCGTTCCTGCGCACTGCACTATAAGGCTCCTTGGCCTTCCTTCTTGCACTGTATGCCAGCACAGGGCGGGATGCACAGTTGCCCCATCAAATGCGCACAAGGCATACAACTTTTGCACAAGTGACAGTGAGGACTACATCAATGGGTTTTAGGAATGGGTTGCCCTCTATATCTTTCAACAGAGCGTGAGACAGAGAATGGGTTGAGTGTGATTGGTGTTTCTTCAATCAATTATCGAGAGGTGAGGATTGACAGACGTTACAACAATTGGAGTCAGTCACGTTTCTGTTTTCCTATGCACCCATGGGCTGGGTTTCTGCCATCAGCATAGGACACGTCACTCTGTTCTGTACACTACACTACAAGGCTCTCTAGCCTTTCTCCTTGCACCTATGCCAGACGGGTTGGACGCACTGATGCACCATCAATTGTGCATCTTGACATACTCTCTCTGCACCATTCCCTTGTCGATTTCTAAACCAGGTGCGAGCTCTAGGTTGTCACCATTATTTCTTTGAGTGACATTAGTCATGGGGCGAGCAACTGCTCTTTCAATCCATTTGAGTGATCATGAGTTGAGTGCAATATCCCTCGCCATCGATGAATTTCCTGTGATTCCTTCAACCAGCTACCTCCCTAGGTGCTGAAGCGTGGTCCATGCCATAAAGGACGTTGGCCGAGTGCTATGAAGCTACCTTGTTACCTCCTACAGCCGACGACGACACCAAATGCAACCTCGATAGTCGACATTCCTCCTCGGCAATATGGGCCAAGTGTGGGGACGTCGTGGTTGGTCTGATGTGTGGTATTCAGTCCTTAATGTTCGGTTTACCCTTCCTGCTAAGGTCTTAAGTGTGGGGACGCGTCCCTGCGCGTCTATGATGTATATCCCCATGCATATACCCGGTTATGATCATGCATCTATGTTGTGATTTCATTTTACCTTGATGGGGTCTCTTCCCCACCCTTTCGTTCTATTTCACCCTGTCCTCGAGGTTGTTTCTTGACCATTTGCCCTTTTTCTTGGTTTTGCGCTTCTTTCATACGAACGGACCTTACGTTCACCGAAATCCCAATCCAACCTTACAATCTTATTTTTCCCTTAAAATTTTCTATTTTTCCTTTTTACCAATCCTTGTTCCGACAGACGGTTCTTAAGTTATTAATTTTTGAAATAATTCTCGTAAAATGGACGATTTTCCATGTGAACGCATCTTTATTGCTTCGAAACCCTGATCTAATGTGTCAGGCCTATCTTAACCATTCCCCCTGATAGTTTTTCTTTTTATTCCGTATCCTTTCAATGCACGGTTGATCCGTTATTAATTTTTGCGAGTTTTCGGGCCTATTTTTCACATTTTTCCATGTGAACCTGCCCTATTTTCACCAGAATTCCATTTTAATTTGGCAACCGTGTCTTGCCAACCTTTTTCCCACTTTTTTCTTTTTCCTCCCCCTCTTTCGGCTATCAGATTTTAAGTTATTAATTTTTTCGAGTGTTTCGTGTGTGCTTTTTGTGTTTTTTTTCACGAGAACCCCTCCTAATTTCCCCCAAACTGAGTTTTGATGCACTAGCCTTGTGAATTTCTTTCTTTTGGACATTTTTCCTTTTCATTGTCCTCTATTCTGATGCACGATTCTTCCCGTATTACTTTCCAAGTTCATTTTTAGACCCATTTTTGGGTGTTTTTCCCATGTGAATGCATCCTATCTCAATCAAAACTGTGTTTTGTCATGATAGGTTGTTGGCGACCTTATTCTACACAATTTTCCTTCTTTCCGCACTTCATTCAGATTCGCAGATTTTTTGATATTAATACACGTATGTGTCTTTGAGTTTTTTTAATTTGCATTTTTCCCATGTGAACACTGTTATTTTGCCCCGGACCTGGTGTTGCATGTTTCCATCATTTTTCCCCCGTCTCTCGACATATTTTTCATTTTTAAGGATTTTTGATTCGACGAACGGTTTGGATTTTATTAAATTTTCTTCATTTTTCCCATGTGACCGTGTTTCTCGTGTTGCGCGTGAATGCGCTTGTTTTTTGTTTTACGCGCCTCGGGATGCCCCGTGGCTTGCGCGTCACCGTCCCTACCCGTTTAACCCCATCAGTGCAAAATGTTTACCCCTGCCCGTGCATGCGCACGAGCCAGTGGTGTGTTTCTTGCCCCTCCATTTTCCATTTTTTATTTTATTTTTCTATCTTTCCTTTAAAAACAAAAACAAAAAGCAAAAACAACCACATCCAATAAATAAATAAATAAATAATTTTTAAAAAAAAAGAAGAGAGAGAAAAAAAGAACACAACCTAATCCATAACCCTACTAATACTTAACTCCAAACAAATATATATATATATATATATATATATATATATATATATATATATATGCTTTAATTTATAAAAAAACAAACAGCTAGAAAGAAACAAGAAAGAACAACAAGAAAGAGAAAAAAACAAAAAACCAACCAAAAAAAAAACCAAGCAAGAATTTTAAAAAAAAAACCAAAAGAAAGAACTCAAGAAGAGAAAAAACCAACACCAAGGGAAAAAAAAAGAAAAAAAAAAAGAAAGGAAACAAGCAAAAGAAAAAAAAACAAGAAAGGAAAAAAGAAAAAAGAAAAGGAAAAAAAAAACTACATGTTTGCTGTTTTGTGCACACCTTCTCTCCCTCCCCTTCTTCTCCCCTCCTACTCCTTCTTCCTCCTCCCTTCCCCCCTCCTTCTTCCCCTTCCCCTTCTCTTCTCTCCTCTTCCTCTTCTCCTCCTCCTCCTCCTCCTCTTCTCCCCCCTGTTGCTGATTCACCACCCTGACATGGTGTTGATGCCGCTGACGACGCCCTGCTGTAGTGCTGCACCGCCCTACCGTGGTGTTGTCGCCAACGACATCACCCCGCCGCCCTGCTTCTGTCTCTGTCCTCCTCCCGCCGCCACCTCGTGTCTCTTCCCCCTCCTCCTCTTTCTCCCCCTACTCCTCCCGCCGCCACCGCGCGTCTCTCCCTCCTCCTCCTGCATCTCCTCCCTCCTCCCTCCTCCTCCTTCTCCCCCACCACCACCTGCCACCTCTTTCTTCCTCCTCCTCCTCCTCCACCACCACCGTCTCCTCCACCACCGCCACCTTTCTGGTTAGTCCTAATCTAACCTTAATTCCTCATTAATCTAACCTTAGTTCTTAATTAATCTAACTTTAGTTACTAATTAACCTAATCTTAGTTAAAACTTAAACTAACCTTAGTTAGTTAACCCCCCAACTAACCTTAGTTAGTTAACCTCCCCAACTAACCCTAGTTAGTTAACCCCCCCTCCCCAACTAACCTTAGTTAGTTAACCCCCCCCCCCCAACTAACATTAGTTAGTTAACCCCCCCCCCCCCCCCACTAACCTTAGTTAGTTAACCCCCCCAACTAACCTTGGTTAGTCTCCACCCTAACCTAGTTAACCTAGTTAGACTTGACCTAACTAACCAGAACTAACTAACTAGACCTAGTTAGACTTAACCTACCTAACCAGAACTAACTAACCCGACCTAACTAACCAAACTTGACTCAACTGACCTACCTAGACTAACCAAGACTTAATTGACCTGAGTTGACCTCACTTAACCAACTAACCTAATTTAACTAACTTCATTGATTTATTCAACTTAAATAACTTAATCAACTTTATCATCCTAAGCTAACTTAATTCACCTAATCTACTGAGTTAGCCCCCGTTCTTGCCTTTCTCTTCCGTTCTTTTTCCGCTGAGTATGGGTGTGCTAGCAAGCATTCACGCGCGAGGACGCATCATAAAAAAATCCTAATTTTAATACTACACATCATAAAAATTCATTTTAAATTCTAAAAAGCAGCTGAAAATCATGGATGAATTAACATACATTGTGGACACTTGCAAGATGGCTAAAAATTCATTCTTACACTTCATAACATATTCATGTGTTATATATTCTGATTTAATTATTTATTTACATTAAAAAAACAACAGATAAAAATAAAAACAATAAAATAAATTAACCAAACCAAAAAATATACGCAAAACAAACACACCTAAAATACAAAACAAACAAAATACAAAAAAATTAAAATAAAATCAAAATAAAACAAAAACACTAAGGTACTATATTTTTTTCAGTTAGTGGTCTTTGTTTTTGTATGACTGGATTCATTGTTTTTTGGGGACTACTCCATGTGCCTTCAGTCCATTGCATACACACATCTACCATGTATTTATTTTGTGAGATTTATTCATTTTCATTACCCCTTAACCACAATTAATTGCTAAAATAAACTATATTCACCCACCTTTTCCACGCGCATTTGCACTAAACACACAATTTAATAATTTAAAAATCAACCATCCTTTCACTTTCCATGTGCTATGTGCGCTTAAGAGGCATCTTAATTGTTAACAAAAATTAACCAACCGTCACAAAAAAGCACGCGCTGGCAAAAAAGGCACTCCATATCACCATTAATTTCTAATTAATGAATTTGCATCTAGAGACCCAATCTGGGAATCGTAGTCTGGGTTTCGATAAAGCATTGTTTCACCCTAATAATTTGTAATTAAAATTTTAAGAAGGAACCGTCGTTTTCCTATTAAGGTTTATAACCTAATAAAATGTCACCCATTGTTAAGAATTTCTTAAAATGAACCCTTCATTAAAATAATTCTCCTTCACTGCACTTTTTTCCTCTTTTAATAAACACGCTTTGCGGGATGGGCACATAAAGTCCTCTTAGTTGAAATTGATGGGTCAAGGTTATGGTTAGGTCTTGATGTACATTTTTATGGTATTATGATTTGTCTATGTGTTACGATTACATGTACGATTTGTAGTTTTCTTTCTTTCTTGCCTGATACGAGGATTTGGGTGCCTGTTTATTGCATCACATGAAGTTTTTTGTTGCATATATGTAGAGGCCATGCCGAATTTTTTCTAGGATGTGGGTTGTTTGGGGTGGTAAATGGGTTAGTTATGTCTATGTATGTGTGTCCTTATTTTGATTGATTTCTTTTTAGCCCTTTGGTTGTTTTGCAGGCATTCTTTGTGACTGTCTGTGTTGTGGTGTGTGTGTTTTCCATCTGAATGGTGCCTCATGCTCCTCCTCCTATCCAATATGTCCCGCTAGTTAGTAGGCATTATTCTTTCCTACTGGCTTTTGAGCCTATAACGAAAGCATGACTTGCAACTTTCGTGGCTGCTTCATTCCCACTGGTTCCAGATGATCCATCCTTGTGTGATGAGTTCCTTGCCTTATACAGTAAGAAGTCGGGAGTGGTTCATGGTGCTTCCATGATATTGACACCCCGAGGGTTAGGAAAAGCTTTGTCTCTTCCCTACAAAGGAGAGTCCTTTGTTATAGCTAGACAATTATTCTCCAACGATGAGATTTTCAAGCTGTTACAGAAGCAGAACAAGGAAATTCTGGATGTCAAGAAAGTGATCAACACTTCAAGAGTCTCTTTTTCCATGATCACTGATCCTCTGTGGAAGTTGGTCTGCTAGTTTCTCCAAGACAGGTTTATGCCTGCCAAAACACCATCCCATTACTTGTCCAAAGAGCTCTTTACAGCTTCGAGGATGGTGTTAAAAGGAGTAGCTATTGATTGGAGTACTTTTCTACTTACAAAGATGGATCAACATTTTGTCAAAGTAACCAGAGGAAATGTCACAAATGTCATATATGGATCCTACCTATATACTTTCTTGACATACTCAGGCTTAAAGAAGGGTGTGCTTCCACCTCCTCCATCTGATCCAATACCTCCCCCACCACCTTCAGAAGAGTCAGAACCTATTGATATAGAGGATCTTGATTCCCCTCCTCCACTGGTCATTCAATGAAAGCGCTTGAAGCGTGTGGCAGATAAAACTCCCTCAGTTCTTCTTTCAGTCACAATTCCTGCTATCTCTGGCAGTGACCTCCCTGCTTATCTCACATGTAACAACTTGTTCAGAGCACATAGAGAGGGTTCCTTGGACATATCAGTCCCTTCACTGAACAGTCTAGTGTCAGGAGATGCCATTCCATTCCCTGTAAAGACATCCAGAGTTCGATTGAACTTTCAGTGATAGCTTGTGCTCAACAGATGTATGCTTCCTTTTATGAAGAACTGATACAGTCTAAAGACCAATTGCATAAGGCAACATCAGAGTTAGCCTCTGCTAGAGACACACTTGCAGATCTGTTTAAGCAGATGGACCAACAAATCCAAATGATTGAGGCTCAAAGAGAAGAGATATCTTCTTTGAAGATTCAGTTAACAGAAGCTCAATCAGAGGTCACTAAAATCTCAGCGGAGAAGGAGAAAATGTCTAAATAAGCTCAAGAGTTTCAGACCTCTTTTAGATGCAAAACTCTTAGCCTTACAGACTGCTCATGACACAGTGGAATCATAAGCTTCCCAAATCAAGCAGTTGCAAGACCAACTGACACAATCACGGTCTATTCCTCCAAGCCCCAATGTTCCTATGATTCCTTCTATCTCCAAGCAGGACTTGGCAGTTCTCCAGAGACATGCCACATTGTGTCCTTTGTTCCAAGATAAGGTGGAAAGATTGCAGTCCAAGATGGATTTGTTATGGTCTACATTTGAACATTTCCAGGAATATGTTCATCTAGACCATTCTTTCTTTGTCCACTGTCAATTGCAAAAGTTGGCCTTTTACATAAAGCTTTCAACGATGGATCTTCCTCTTCCAGAGGATGGTTGGAGTGGGGCTTGGTCTCCTGAGTTGCTGATAGAAGTGGTCCGTATGGTGTTTGAAGATTATGTGATGATGGATTCCATGTTGCTGTCTTATATGTATCTACGGGGAGATCTGTTGATTCTAGATGAAGTAGATATGACTTGGTATATGGGGGATGTGGTTTTGCAAGCTGTTTTGTATGTCAACTATTTGGAGTTGCAAATAGATGACATGTTTCAGTGTTACTCCTCAAAAGTGGCTACTTGCCCTGATAATTCCTGGCACTCAATGATTGATTCTGTGGTCCTGAATCAACGTCAAAACACAGCTTCTACATATGTACAGAGCACTAACCAACTAAGAGTGGATCTCTTAGCTCACCTTTCCAAAAACCATCCATTTGATTCAACCTTTTTTGACTCCTACCAGAGAAGATATGTCTTAGGTCTCTCTGTTCCTAGCCTATTGTACTACCAACAAATGGCTCATCGCTATGATACCTATCTTTCCATTTATCAAACCAGTTCAACAGCAATCTTACCTCTTCTTTTCCAACCTCAATCTTTTCCTCAAATTCCCATATTTACCTATTGCTCTTTTATTGAAGATAGAGTATTTTCCCCTTCTCCACCATGCCCTTCACCATCTATACATATACCTTCTACTTTTCATGTTTATCAATTAACACCTTTCCTAACTGATTCCCTTAAAGTTTTAGCCACTCCTTCTTTAACTTATTCCTCCTTTTATGATTTTGCATACCAATCTCTTCATTCTCTTTTACTTATTTCACTTCCATCTCCTACCACTTCTATTTCTCAACCCCCTTAGTTGGTTAGTGAATACAAAGGGTTTGATCAGCATATTCCTAGAAGAAGAGGATGGAGCTCGACTGATTCTCTTACAGGACCTCAGTTTAACTGGTCAATAATTCCAAGAGATTGGACAATTGCCAGTCAAGCATACCAGAACTACATTTATTTTTCTCACCAATATTCACAATTTTTAGATCCTTTAGTGAGATTGATAGCTCATTTTGCTTGGTATCTAGCATACATGCATAGGCATTGCCGTAATGATCAAAAGGTCATTCCAAAGCTTTGTATGAATGTCAATGTGAACATCGACTCCTACCAGTTGGATGTCCTATATTTTCATGCCCTATGTCTCCCTAGCAGATACCTTGTTTTGCTAGAAAGGATGTGCTGCCTGAACTTCTTTCAAAATCCTCCAAAGACATTTGTAGATGAATCCTTCTCCATGGATCGTTTTCGGAACCACCAAGCCTTCAAAAGGGATCATCTTCATTGATGCCTTTGCAATGTATTTTGGATGATTCTTAATTATAGATATATCTCTCTTTTTGGAGGTGTCATTCAGATGGTTGTGTTAGTGTTTATGTGTGTTGTAATAATTGTATGTGATGATTTCATGTTGATTGAGAATAACTTGTTCGAGAGCTCTTTTCAAACGATTGATGGTGGATGGAAAGCCTATGGTGAAAAGCTGAAGAGAACCTCTTACATCCTTTACAAATTTGTTATGACTTTTAAATGATTAATCAAATGAGTTAATGAATAATGAAGTTTTTCTTTAGTAGTTTTTTCTATCAGATATAGGTGATAAGTTGGGGGTCGTGGTTTAAGGAGATTATTGAAGATCCGACAGAAGATAAAATTGAGCTCTTTAATAAACTTATATTCTTCTTTTCCTTAGGTCGTGAGGACGCTTCCTTTCTAAGTGTGGGGATATGTTGAGAGTGGAAAAAGATTGAATTTTTGACTGATTTTTGTTGTTTTTGAGATCTGAATGATTGATTTTTGATGGATTTAGAGTGATGTATGGTTGTTAGTGGAAGTATTTGAGAGTGTTTTGGATGATATTGATTATGTTTTGGAAGTTCATGATGATTCTTAGTGGAGATATGAAGCTCTATGATGTTCTGTTAAGGTACTGATTGGTTCTGTATACCCTTTATATTGCTTCAATTTTGTTCTGATTTTCTTCTCTATGAAGCATGGATTGATTATTGATGAAGGTTGAGATATTTTTTAAGCCTATTGAATAGTTTTTGATAGTTTGAAATGATTTGAGTATGCGTTATGTGTGACTTTGAGAAAGTTTTTTAACCTTTGGAAAGGATGAATCTAAGTTCAAAAGAGCTAAAACAAGTGGAAGAAGCAGCTGGTGAAGACTGAAGAGAAGACTAAGTGATAGTGACAATAGTGAGCTGTGAAAAGACACTATAGTGGCTCTGGTGACTCTTCATATCAGACATACCTCTTGGGAGGTTCATCAACGACATAAGAAGGATTATTGAGAGTTATTATGAGAGTATTGTAGTGAGGTTATGATGTACTATTGATAGAGAGAGAGAGAGAGAGAGAGAGAGAAAGCCAGAGATAACTAATTCTATCAAAACAGTGTAATTGTATATAAGAGATTGAGAGAGAGAACTATGAAGACATTGAAGATGAATAATATGTGATTTATTTCCATTCAAAGATGGTGTATTATTTTGTATTATTTGTTATATTGGTGGATTCTATGAAGATATTAAAGATTATGGTTGATTATATCAAATTTGTGGGAGAAATCTACTATGATGCTGCATGAAGAATTGTTGTTTTCTTTGTTTTGATGATCAAAAGAATGAAATAAAAGCATGTTGATGTTATAAGATAGATTTTCTTGCAAGAGAATTCCCTTTTCCTTGGTGTTCCTCTTGGGTCTCCAAAAGATAAGGATTACAATCAAGCTAGCAAAACTTCAGTTTCCCTTATTGTACAATGGGGTGCTTAAAACAAGGATCCTTTGAAGGTCAGTTTCATACATTAGTTTTGGGCATTACCCATGTAATGTACCAGGATGGATCATACACAGACCACTTGACATGCTGCAAAAGCTTACATTAAATCAATGAGTGCATGCTCAATACAAGGCAATGTTAAGATCCCCAAATGTGTGGCACATGTAAACTCTAGTACAGGGACTTAAAACAAGGTTGGTGCAATTGCACTAGTTTGTATAAGAATGCATTCCCAGAAATGTTTGGGATGGAATACTTCATAAATGCTGAAAGATGAGTTGTTGATTGCTTCAAGATTGTTCTTTGCAAGGATTGATAGGGTCTGAATTTTGGCATTGTAATTAGACCACTAATGGCAACAAAGATGAGGCGGCAAGTGTTTGATCATTGCTACTAAACTCATATGTTGCATCACAATGCACATGTTGTAACAACTGAAGAGACTTTCTTGCTGAAAGGATTGACTTGGCCATTTCAGATGTTCTTCTTTGGATATCATCAACCATCTTTGGAGACTTGAAATAATGTCGATGAAAACCTTGCTACCAGAATGTGGAGTGCTCAATCTTCTTGGAGTTGGGCATCTCTAGGACACCAATACATTGTGTGCCTTTTTATTAAGCTGTCAAAGTGAGTTTGGTGGTGGTTTAGCAATTATCCGAGGGAAGTACCAGATTTTCTACATGCTTATTGTGGCCTCTATGGGTTTAGCTTTCTTGGAGAACCAGGCTTGAAATGTTTATGTTGGAGCTAGGTATCTAAATTACAGCACCCCCCTCCGGAGATTGCTGTACTTCCATATCTATTTGGGTTGCATCAGAGACAAGGATCTCAAGCTGTTCAGACACTATTGCATGCATTTTAGACTCTGACTGAAAAGATTATCATGTTTAGAGAAAAGACATGATAATGGCTTCAATGATTCCAAGGAAGAGATGAACTAGCTGCTACTAGAGGCATCAATGGTGATCTTAGCAGTTGACATAGCTTATTGACGCAATTCACCTTGTGGAAGACAAGAACAGAAAATAGAGAAGTTATGCAGCCTTGCCAATGCTCATCAAACAAGAAGATTTTGAAAGCAACTTGACTACAACGGCAGCTGAGATCAATAGCTCCAGCTCTAGTGAACAAGGTTGGCTTCAAACACTGGCTAATATTGACAAACTTGGAGCTTTAATTGATCGGTATACTACTCTTATGAAAGTGGACAGAGAAAAAAGAGCAAGACTTGAATCAAATGCTTATGCTTATGGCCAATATGTATATGCTGATGGTACACACTATGATCTGCATGCATCTTATGAATATGAACAGCAACAACATACAAATGAACATGATCAGTATGCAAGTACATCTGGATAGCATGTTAATGCTTATAGATATGATGTACCATGTCATAATGCAAAGTATCACTCCACTGAACTTTGGCAATAGAATGGCTATTATGGGCAACATGCTTATGCTTATGAGCATCCACCTTCTCAGCAACATAGTCATGATTATACATGGGAACCTTTCTTATTTGAGCAGCCCAATTCTTATGGACATGACAATAATGGTCATGCTTATCAATACTCTTCTAGCTTTGATCAGCAACAAGTCCATAACTACCATGGTACCCCATATCCCAATCAGTTCATACCTCATGATTACCCAAATGTAATGATGAGTTCTTTTCCAAGTGCTGATCATGAAGAAGAGAGCAATGAGAAGAACAACAAGACTGGCATGATGAGCAACATGATCAACAAGAGGATGAGCAAGAAGAGCAAGAAGATGTACAAGAAGGGAACAATGAAGATCAAGATGTACAAGTTGATGGCATCTTCGTTGATGAATCACATGAGGCACTCGCAAATGTAGATGGTTATGCTGAAGGTTTTAGACTCTTAGAGAAACCTCATGATGATATTCTTGAGCATCAGTTTACACTTAATCAAGGTTTACAACAGCCATTGAAACGCATTTGATAATGAGTACCTTAATCATGGTTATTATGACTGGCACATGTCCGCTGATGATATAATACATGATTTGGACATACATGAATATGAAGATGGCATTGTGCTTCCCTATGATTTGAGAGATTATGGATGTGATCATGGACTTGATTATGGGGATACTTCATTGTATCCATTTGATCCAGGTGAATTGGAGTATGTGGTTGATGGGCATTCTCTTCTCTTGGACAATCCTTATGACGGAATACCTTTTGATCTAGGAGGTTAATGGATTTCTTGGGATCTCATTTAGACCAGGATCCATATTTTTGGTAGACTCTTTTGGCTGAAGATTGGTTATCTATAGCCATATTTTAGTGCAGGGAAGATTGTAGACAACTCACTGTTTTACACCAGATTTTTCTTTGAACTTTGAACAGCCAAACCCAACCTACATGGGCTAAAAGCACTTATCAAGAGCTCCATTTTGATGTGTAGCATGCCCTGATCAGAGTCTCTACAGAAAGTTATGGCAGGTTTACTAAAGCATGGTCCTGTAGTAAACAACTTGTTGTCCACTGTCTGCAACTCACATTTACTCAAGATACTTGGGTCAAAATTCATTTTTATAAATCCCCAATAAGTTAACATACATACCCCAATGACCCATCATACACAATAATACCTCTTCATTCATTTGTATACCCCTGTAATAATGCAGCAGAGTAGTACTTTGATCTGCTCCTGCCCAATTATCATAAGTGCCCAAATTGTTTTTGAGGGCAAAAACCTTTGGGTGGGGATGGAATGTAAGAGAGGGGGATTTAATAATGGGGAAATACTAGCTATACTAGCTGGTATATAAGGTGTTAGGGACTTGATTTTTGACAATCTGATTATAATACAAGTCTCATTTCATCTTCATCTCCTTCTCCAAGCTCTCATGGCTTCTTTCTCTCTTTTTCTATCTTTCTCTCTCTTTTTCTAGTCTTTCTCTCTCTTTCTCCAGTCTTTCTCTTTCTTCTACACCCTCTCTCTCCTCTTCTTCTCTCTCTTCTGTCCTCTTCATGACACCTGCATCAAGAACAAGAATAGCAACCCTCCATTTGAGCAGGAATATTTAGCATGAATAGTGTTGGATTTGCACATTGATTTTAGTAGGGTTATATTTGCTTAATACCTCACCCAAGTAGTGTGAAAATGGCCAGCATAAAACATAACAACATTCGTGAATGGTTGAGTACTTGTCGAAGCTATTAAGTTTCATTTACAAGTAGATTACAATAGGCATATTGTTGTCATAAACATGGGATAGTTTGTACTTTGGGATTCATAGATCATTGAAGCATGTATTGATGACTACTCATGCTTGGATGATGGTGCATCATTATGGGATGCCTTATGAGCTATTATGGACATTAAATATTCAAATTTGGAATGTACTTGTAGGCTAAAATCTGTCCTAGAATTTGATAGATTGCATTGAGAATTTTGGAGCATCTTGAAACTTATTTGATACCCAGTGATGCAAGGGTTGCATCACATGCTTGTGGGATAGTTTGCGGATGCAATAAGCCACTAAATGCTCAGTTGACTATGTGCAGGCTGTCCAAAGGCTCTGGAAAACTTATTTATCATTGTTACTTGGAGAATGAAGAAGTATTCATGTTTTTCTGGCTGTGCACTAAGCCCTAAAGGTGATACTACATGTCTACTATGCAGTCAATGAGACTCTCATGTGTTATTATCACTCCTAGATGTTATGACATATGTCTAAAAATGGTTGAAATGCTTTTGAGATGAAAATTACAGGTTGATACATATATTTTACTGTCATAAAGTTAGTGGAGTAAAATTTTCCTGCTTCAACAGTGACTTGTGCAACTCGAATAAAGGTTTTGGGACTCACATGTCTGCATCATGTTTAGATGAGCTGAAGTGAACTAATTGCAGGATACAAGTAGATGTACTAGTGTTGCTTGGATGCTATACAAACATCTTAGTCAGTGAAATATTAACTTGGTTTTGCAGGGAGCTAGAAACTAATTAATTATTTAAATTTATAGTAAATATATAGAGTTGTTATCATGGCAAATGTTAAAATGTCAAACAGCATCACATAAATAGTGGGTGAGAAGCTGGATAATTATAACATTCGTGCCATAGTGCTTCATATCAAGAAATGAATTTGGGCTTGAGGCATTTTAAAAATTACTCATCTCAAGCTGTCACATAAGTGACCGCACGTAATTTTCTTGATATTGAGTCTTGCATTAAAGCAATTTTACAATCTGACACAAGAAGATGCCTCGATGATCCCAACTAACAAAAATCAAAGATGCCTCGTAAATAATATTACGACAGCTTGATCATATAAAATTTTTCGCATTATATTTGATTTGGCATTTCGAATTCCATTTAATGCATCGAGGATGGCATTGATTTCGTAACCGCAAGACAAATCACAAAATTCTTAATCGATAGATGAAGAATGTGCAAGAATGAGCATGATATTGAGTAAGTTAAGTATCAAAGAGTATGACATGACTTTATATACTAGATAAATCATGAATAACTAGGCCAAAAACCACCAGATGAAGTAGTTTTGAAGAAAAAAAGACGTTTTTGAAAAAATAGACCAAAATACATGACTTTTTTATGCCTGGAGGGAGAGAAAGCATTTAAAAATCATCCCCATGCCACGATCCAACATGTAGGCAATCAAAATGAATATTTAATAAAGCTCAATTGGCTCTTGACAAGTAGCCAAATGAATCGGCCAACTGCATGCTCCCCCTCATGCTACCTACAAATATACTCCCCTCTCCTTCACAAAAAAAGCAAGAAAGAAGACCTCTTGATAATGGAAAAATATCTCTACTTCTCTTATCCATTGGATCTTGAGCCTTGAAAGAGGAAAATATCCCCCTCTTCTACCTCATTTTTATTTTCTCTAACCCTTGTTACTTATTTATCCCATACAACCATATCGCTAAGCAAAACATTCACAAAAAAAATTTGGATGACCACCAACTCTCCCTGAACTACCATGTCATTTCGCTCGATATCCATGGCTCTATGAGGTCACATAAATTCAAAAAGCCCATTTGAAGCAATGGAAGCAAAGAACGTAGTCGATTGAGAAAATGACGCAATAGGAATTGGGGAACCTCTGCGACATCAAACTTGAGCGAGGCAACATCTCGTTGGTTTGGGAAAAAATTAATGTTTTATAAGCTTATCGTTTTATTTGGCTTTAAATTATTATAAACGCATTTTAATGAAAATGCATATGAATTGCCCCTTAGAAAATAAGTCTAAGTAATATAATAATTAACTATTCAACGAAAAGACTCTTTCACTTGGAAAAAGATTATATGCCTATCATTAAGAAAATATCTTAATTATAGTTGATTTTGTAATATTTATTGTTATTTTATTTAATGACACATGTGATTATAATAATTAAAAATGATTTACGTTGTTAAAGAAGGGAATATTTTATAAAATTTCCCTCAAAGTGACTATCTCTATTTCATTTTGCTAATAATAAATAGACGTATATGAGTTTTATAATAATTTATGGAAAATCATTTAGATAATATCATGAAATAATCAATGCATTAAATGACAAAAAATTATATAGAAAAATATATACTAGACATGTATAAATTAGGTGTGTGAAAATTTCATTCGATGCCTGAAAGATGAAAGAGAAATTGCACTTGTGATTTTTGCATTGCTTGAAATGAAGTTTTTAGAAAAATAATCAGCAAATTGATCTTTCTAGATAACATTGAGAGTTCCAGATATCATCGATTAAACCATAGAACATGAGTAAAATAAAAATAATTTTTAAATTAAAAATACAGATAATGTTAATATTAATGATTATATTAGCGAGAGCATCAATATCATGAATTAACCCACGTATAAATCAGTGAGATAAACTAATCTAAAATATCAAGAATGTTGAAGCAAAAACAATTATGAAATACTTAAAACTATCAATATTAAGAAATTAAATAAATATCAAAAGTCTATAGGATTTTTTGGATATTGATAAGAATTTTTCGATACAAATTCTAATATCTAAATAGACTTGGAAAGCATTTGAAATTCTTCTGAGTGTGGATTAGGGTAGGGCAACATGTGAATTGCTTGCCATAGGCATAAATGCCCATATTATCTAGTAGGGAATTTTTTTTTTTTCATAAGGATAAAATATAATTCTCATAGTTAGTGAGATTCGTGAAATAACTTGCGGATCCCAAAAAAGAGTTGCAACTAGAAATCGAAACCCTAAGAATAAGATGGGACCTTAAAATAGAAACCCTAGATCTAGGTGGGGTTGCTTCCTGTGCTAAAACGCTTGTTGTTGTTTCTTTTTTATTTGTGCATGCATTGATGGTTGCATAGGAAAGATTGATTGTGATTGCAGCATTTAGATCTAATTGTAAATATATAATCAAGATAATAAGAGGAAAGATTACGTTATGCCTTCCTCATGGATAGATGCGGAACCTTGCTCCAAGGGGGATTGTTTTGTACCTCCAGAAGGAGATTTGGACTGGCCTCAATGGTGAAAGGTTGCTCAGTGAGAAATCCGTTAGGCGTAGGAGGAGGCGGGAGTGCCACAGGTGCTCTGGCTGTAAATCTCTCGATCGCTCCTCACATGAATCAGGTGGGATCCTGGAGTCCTCGATACTAGTGAAGGGACGAAAATCTTGGAGGGTTTTCTTCTTCTGTGCAGACAGATTGGATTTTTCACTGAAGGAGATTTATCGTCTACATAGGAAAAATAGAAAAATCATTGTAAATAACTTTGCAACATAATAAATAAATATCTATGGTTTTAAAGACCAAGTGTTCTAAGTAATAATCAGCTTGCTAATTATTAAGGGATAAACTTTGGCAAAAGAATGAACCCTCAAACCAGTTTCTTGTTTTTTGAGCAATGTATAGATCTGTGCTGAACTCTAGGGATGACGAGTGGAGAAGAGAAATGAAGAGGATACTCGATTGCCTATATGATCCATCCCCTGTGAATTGCAAAAGAAGATGGTTTTGGGATGAGCATACTATTACATCAAATCCGATCGATTCTTCAACATGCAGACTAATCTAAAACACCTTGAAAGTATGGAAAATTTAAAAGTAGTTGAGGCCTTTATCTTTTGCATGTCCAGAAGGAATCCACTTATGATTACTAGTGGTGGTCGGCAGATATGTCTAGACCATTATGTCTATGACAAGGTACTGAAGGTAATCCCAGTCAACAAGATTACAATCCAAGGACATCGCAAGTATCAATATTACCATATCCATGGTTTTCCAGATCTGCCATTTCCATAGTATAGGTTTTTGGACATACACAGCAATTGGCCTACTTTCTTCTACATGAATGTAACTGATATCCATCCTTAAAAAAGAAAAATATAATGATATCCTATTTTGGAAATTGTACATAGCATCCAACCTAACCTATCAATGGTGATGTATCTCTACTTGTAAACATCTATCATTTGTAAATATCCCTTATAGAAATCATAGCTTATGGCTAAATAAAAGATAACAATGGCTAGATTTTGTAAAAATATCATGCTATTTGGCCCATCATTGTTTTACAAAAATAGTAAGATATGTTAATGCGAAAACGAAGCTAAAAAGTATAAGCGCTAAAGTAAATCATGAAACTTATGATAACCTAGGGTAATACAATTATCGCTAGTCCACGACTGAAATTAAGGAGAAGAAGTATCTCCTTAAGTAGGTTAAGCCACTGGAATTTGATGGGGCAAGGGCAGAGACATTGAAGTCGAGGTAGAGATTTGGATTGAGACCATGGAAGACTACATTACTACCATGGGAACTACCCTTGCTAATCAGACTATGATTTCCAAGTTGAAATTGACCAGTGAGGCATGCATGTGGTAGAAACAATGGTGTAAAGTCCACCAAGGACTTGCTGAGATAGTTATTACATAGAAAAAGCTGAAAGAAGCTGTGCATTGTCGATATTTTCCACCATATTATCACACGCTAAAAATGAATGAGTTCTTTAACTTAAGAGTGCTGGGAATGAGCCTTGAGGCATATTACTCAAAGTTTATCTCACTACTTAAATATGCGCCTTCCATGACTATTGCTCATGAGAGGTGTCTAAGTTTTGTCAAGGATTGAATGCTCCTCTAAACACATGCCTTGAATCTATGTGCCCAACTAATCTGCAAGATGCTTTGATTCGCGCAACACATCTTGTTCAGGAGATTCACTCAAAGACAAGGAATAATAGGCTCTAGAATCAAAACAAAGGGACTTCATGGGGCTATGTTAAGCGAAACCAAGGTCAATGTCAGCCTAGTCAAGGGAAGAGGGCCAAAAAAAATGCAGTTAGACACTTCATACCTACGAGAAGTAATTCAAGAGTACTTAGGTGTTTCCATTATAATGAGCCATGCCACTTTAAGAGACAATGCCCAAAGCTTGGCCAAATTCCTCACCAAGGACAGTACTGGAGGTTAGAACCAAGCTTCAATTGCAAAAGGAAAAGTATTTGCTTTAATTATTAAAGAGCTTGAAGAAGAGGAAAACCTAACTATGGAAGCTGATATGGAGAGAGCATTAGTTTATGCCACCCTCCATAAGAAAGGCCCAAATCACCAGTTGTCGGTGATTCAAACACTAGCCGAATATCAAGGTAAGTTCTTTAAAATTCTATTTGACTGTAGAAGCACACACATTCATTTTACCAAAGTGTGCCAAGAAATTAGGTATAGAAACAATACCTACATCTAGGTTGCTTGTGGAACTTGCCAATGGAAAATAAATCTTGTCTACTCAACAAACTTGCAAAGCAACATTTAGCCTAGGAAGCAATCTCTCTAAAATGGGATTTAGGATCATGATTTTAGGGGCCTATGAATTTCTATTGGGTATGGACTAGCTAATCTCCAATGACGCACATATTCAGTGCAGAAAAGATCATGTGACTTTTCAAAACCTAAAGGGGGAGAAAGTGATGACCCAATGTGAGGCAAGAAAACCCAAGGTTCAACTAGCCAAATCATCTCACATAATAAAAGGGTTAACAAAAAATCTTCTCTCTCATCATTTCCTTTCCGAAGAGAGAGAGAGATTCTCTTGCCTAGATGGCGTATTTCCGTCAAAGATGCAAAGAGGTGTTGCCTCCTTTCTCCATGCCCTCTCTTCTTTCTCTTCTCACACCCCCCCATTCGGTTGCACCATTTTTTTTAAAATAATATTTTTATTCTTTTACTCTCAATGAATAGCCTGAGCCACAAGTTTGCCATTTAGCCCGTCTTGTAGCTCTTTCCTTAGACTAAGAAATTGCTTTGTTCACTCAAAAACCTCTTGTATTTTAAGTGGAATCTCCGCATTAACATGGAGATTCATCTTTATATGTTTGCACACTTAGTCCTGAAAGGATACCCTGATTATTGTCTTCAACCTAGGGTTTTGTAAGCATTGACCTTTGCCATGCTGTAGTTTTTCGAATATGGTTTGAAACGTCTAGGGGTTTATTCGGAGACTTTGTGTGTTATATCAAGCAAGTATGAAATCCCCATCCTCAGTAGCAAGCATTGATGGTTGTAGCTACATAAAGTCTGAGCAGTCAAGAAGGCTTAGTAGTATCATCGAAAGAATCAAGAGATTTCTTCAATAGTGTCAAGATCCTATGTCCTTTGGAGTGATATGCTCTTTTGGAATTGCAATGATAGGCATTCCAAGATATATATATTATCTTCCCCACTGTATCTAACTCCATGTCTTTCTCGTTAGTAAGCATTGGCAAGTTTTTCCATTAAATTGTGAGCAACAGGATCAACATAACTATAGGATAAAACTTCTTCCAACAAGCAACCATATCTTTGGCATTCTACTCCATATTAAACAAGATAACAAAGAGTTAACTCTATGTGCCACCTAATTATCAATACTTTCCCTTACTGTCGTATTGCTTTGGACTCACATCTTGCAAAACTAGCTACACCCCTAGTTATCTGAGCCAAGACCTTTGAAAGTCTTGATTGTACCATCCCTAACAGAGTATGTAATCTCTATCTCTACCTCTAACTTTCCTTGTGACTTATCACTTTCTATGAAAATTAGTAATAACCCCTTGTTCTCCACTACAAGTCCTAGAGCACTATGCTTAGTGTAATTTCCTTTTTTTCCCTCTTTCTGAATTGTTGGATTGCCCTCCAAAGACAATAACTATGACTGCATCTACATTAAATTAATGTAAAATTTTGGTAACAATGTGCCAATTGTGTACAATTTTGCTATTTTTTTTTTGCAATATTAGGCATTGTTTCTAGGTGTTGTCACTTACTGTTCCTAGAGAACCAACAAGGTGGATACAATATTTGCCCTTAGTAGAATTTTCCTACAATGTGTCATATCATTAGAGTATTTAAATGACTCCATTTCAAGCATTGTATGGGAAAGATTGTTTGATGCCATTGAATTTCTCTGATCCAACCCTAAAGGTTGAGGCTTCTAAGAAAATGCTAGAAGACATGGATGCTTAGGTCAAAACTATTAGACAAGACATGGCAAGAGTGTCTCTTCCAAGAGGGAAACATGGTTTTCATCGTGTGTACACCCAAAGAAGAGTTCCTTGTCATTAGGAAAGTTCAAAAAGTTGAGTCCAAGGTATTGTGAACCATACAAGGTTCTCAAATGCCTAGGAACTAATGCCTACAAACTACAACTTTCTAATCATGTGAAAGTCCACAATGTATTTCACATTAGTCTTTTGAAAGATTATGTGGAAAATCAAGATCATATTCTTGATGATCACCAAATTTTAGTGCCAAGACCATAGCAATTGAGAGGAAAAGCCAACAAGTGAGCCCATAATTTCACCACTTGCACTTAGTGCAAGACCACAAGACCAATTGAGTAATGAGAGACAAATCTGAGGGTAGGAACTCTAAGAAATGAAGTTGTGAAATCCAAGAAGAATTGACAAGCCTAAAAAGTTGAACAAGAACACCTACACCAATAACCACACAATACCATTGTAAGAAGAGTTTGTTATCTAGCTATTAAGAGCCTTACACTTTGTTGATGTGCCTTAGACTGGACTTGACCTTAGGTCTTGAAATGCTAAAACCTGATGAGTCAACATAAATGAGTGAACATTCCTATCCATCTATCCATTCACATGTTGCTAGAGGTAGCAACACAAGAGCCTAGGCCATAGCTAGCAAATTAGACAGTGATAGATTAATTTACAAGGGTTGACCTTAGATGCATTGAGTGCATCATCACTCACATGTGTCATAAGTGTCCAACACACAAGGTTTCATGTAGTACCCTAACTAGGTATACCATGCCTAATGAAGGGACATCAAATGGGCCGGCACTGGCGATGGCACTAGCTGGGACCTCATGCTCATAACAGACAAACACACCCACACGGCCTCAGGGGCCAGGAGCGTCTATCTGTTGCTAAAGGATGAACTGTCCTAAAGCCTAATCTATGCATTTTTAGTTTTGTAGTCCAACATTTCCCTTTCTATAAACTCCACAAAGGGAGAACCCATACACATTGGCAATAAATGCCACGATAATCACATTGCTCTCCTACATCGCAGGGATTGGCCCCTTGATGCGCTGCTCAACATGTAGAACAACCGAACAAACCCCACTCTTTCATTTTGAAAGTATTCCAAGAGATACCATGTGTCCTTTCCAAATAATTCCCCAAGAAATGAATGACTATCCTATGGCTTAGGTTGCCTTTCCACACTCAAGCGTAGGTCATCATAACTGAAAACATGTGCTACGTATCTAGTCCTTTGTATTCTGATACCATGGTTGACATGCACATGCAAAATTGGATGATCCTAAAGTGCTCAAACATAATTTTCAATAAAAAACGTGTTGTGCACAACCAGGCTTTACAATGCTCATTCACTAACTCATTGTGGCGATGTAAGGATAGTACCGAGGCAACACTCGTGCTAATATCCTCTTAATTAAAATACAACAAGCTCTATATCATGACATGCATCAGAAGATCAGCAATAATCAGCACACAAGTCGCACCATTCAAACATCCCACCCCCTACGTTTAGGTATTGCTTTCGTTGCATAGGTGTAGAGGTCCATTTTGTCATATTTTGATGTATGAAAAGTGGTAAATCACAAACTTTGACAAAGAGATAGGGAAAAATGAGGCTAAACCTCATGCTTTGCCACTACCCTATATCCACAAACACTCATTATATTTTTCCTTATTTTTGTGAAGCGTATTTCTATTTTTCTCCTTATTTTTTCCATTTTCTTGATTTATTGGTCAATAAAATATGCTATTTTCTGATTTTCCTTGTTCCAATTACTTCAACGTACTAACATTCAATTTACTTTCCATTTCCCCCCCATAGGAACACATTTCACCCACCCGAAATGACAAAACTATCATTTTACCGCTTAAAAACCGCATTTCGGATTTTGCGGGAATTAAATAATGCATGTAAATCATTGCAAAATCAAAATTTTCTGATAAACAACAATTAAACATGATGCAACTAGCACTCAAACAAATTTTTATTAAATAAAAATATCATTACTATCATAAAATACCAAAAGCCCTTCATTTCCTTCATAAAAATAGTCATACCATGTCTTTACGAAACCCGAGACGCATTAAATGACTACGTGACCAGCGGACGGAGCCTCCATTGCTCTCAATCCAATGCCGCACATCAATCTTCAGCATCTCCATCAATCTCCATTATCGTTTCCTTCAATCTCCTTCCCGATTCCTCCTTCAAGATAGTGCGCATGAACAACCTATAGAGAGGAGAGAGAGGGAGGAGAGAGAAATACTAGATTCTGATCTCTTCATTCAGTTAGCCATATCTTGCGCAAAGGGCGGCGATAGGATTAGGAAAGATGGAGGATCTGTTAGTTCTGATATGTTGTATGGCTTCTATTGAAGCCATCTCATCGATTTGTGGGGGGGGGGGGGGGGCGTTTTTTTCATACCGTGATGGTGTGTTGCCGCCTGCTACGAAAAAAATGGGGGGGGGGGGGGGCTTTTGGCCTTAGTTTTTTTGCCACCTCTTCAAATTTGGCCAATTTCTGGCAACTTTCACGTCCGGGCTCCGATTCGGCCTCTAAAAAGTCCTGTGCATCCGTCTCGGCGTCTCGCACTGACTAGCAACTCCCGACATCCCGCATGCTAGTTGAAAAAATTATCAAAAATCCACAAGTGTCGCTCGGGTGCCTTTTAAAAGTCGTCCTTTACTTGGTGCTTAAAATGGTTCTAGCTGCAGTTGCCACCTTCGATGTTGAAGTTTTTTCCCCAAAATTCCAGATTTTTTGGCAAATTTTAGGTACATTTCGGGCTCAAAACTCCGCTCTCATTGGCAACCACAGGATAGGGCGACTCAGCCCATCGAATCCCACAACAGATCTGCACAAAACAACCAAAGGAAGCATCAAGTTGATACAAAATAGATACATACGAAAACATAGCACAATGCTCACCCTACCCCCTGACAAAACCAAGGCATGAAATCCATGAGGAGTAGGCCCAGCATAATCTGATAGAATGCTTGAAGCTAGTCACTGACCGATTGCTCCGACACAGCCAGACTAAAAAGAACTATCAAAGAGGTTGCCCTAAGTGGTGGTCTGAACTACCTACCTAACTAAGGACAACACAACCAGGAGCTCCTACTAGGCGAGGACTCCTATAGCCTAGTCAATAAATATTTTCTTTTAGCGCATTTCTTCTTTTATTTTTTTATTTTTTCATACTCGGGCATGTAAAAAGAAGGGAGCTGAGCGCAGTGAACCAAGGAGAATAGGGCATCGGCCTCGGG
The DNA here is from genome assembly GCF_053477565.2 of Lygodium microphyllum. Lineage (NCBI taxonomy): Eukaryota > Viridiplantae > Streptophyta > Polypodiopsida > Schizaeales > Lygodiaceae > Lygodium > Lygodium microphyllum. Next base: position 19,568,542 of record NC_141156.1, on the reverse strand, counting down.
TCCTGTCTCGATACCCAAGAACCTACCAAGCCCTCGCGAGGCGACACTTAATCCTTTTCTGACACTCACTTTTATTTTCGCTCCAACCTTCCTTACTTTCTTCTTTTCCAGCGAGATGCCACCCCTAGGAAGACAATGCATCGGCCTTGGGTCTGACTCGTCCCCAGGAACCTACCAGGCCTTCGCAAGGCGATGAGCAATTGCTTAGAAATTCTCCTTTCTTTTCTTTTCTATTTTTATAGGGATTAGAATCCCTTTTTACACACCTTTGTATATATTTATTTTCTTTGAGATATTCAGGGTTTTTTTCCTCTCTATCATCATCATTTTTTTCCTCCGGCAGGCTTCTCTAACTGCCTCACAACTAAGCAAGAACTCCTAGAACAACTGCCTAGCAAGCTAGCAAAACATGGTCACTAGAACTGCCTCCTAAAACAGGTCTTTCCATGCCTGGCAATGTCTTTACAGGAGGCAACGACTACTCAGACCTCCCTCAGACATACCTAACCTAAAACCTGGGACTTCATGCCTTGGACACCGGTCCCCAACAAGAAAAGAAAATCCCCTACAAGTACACAGACACATATAGCCTAAAAACACGGTACTTGTCAAGGAGAGATATCACCTGGATAGGGCCATGAGAAGCTTCCGTGCGACATAGGCTCCTTTCAAGCTCTTCTTTGAGCCTGTCTAGCATAGGACTAAAATAGGAAACCATTAACCACACCCGTACTAAACAGACGACTAGCCCTCTTGGCCTAATGAAATAAAACACTAAAACCTCGCAAAAGTGGCCCTCTTAGCCTAACGAGATCAAATAGAATAGCACCTACACATCCCTCCCCGAAATAGTACAGATATACAATAATATGCTTCTTTCCAATGAGAAAAAATAGGGCTTGCAGCCCTAAGGTAAATGCATAAGATTGTGACCCATCCCTCCTGCATATAGAGCAAGAGGCATACGCATAACATGTTGGCTAATCAGCCTATGGGTCCATGATAACAATGGTAGATGGGTCTCAACTACTCTTTGCATCACCCATATCAACCATCGCCTGCCATATATTGCATGCTCTGATAACATTCCCCACAAGCGACCTGGTCCTGTCTCATTATTGATAGCAATATCCAAACTAGGACCACAGTTGAAGCAAATGTCTTCTTCATAAGCAAGGTTTGCCAATGAATTCGCAAATTGATTCCAGTATAACGTGGAATCAGCTGAAGAGACACTCTCTCAAACTCCTCAAGTAGGGTCATGGCAGTTCGATGATACATACAAATGATGGGATTCTGCACTGTGTATGTCCCATCTAGCTGATTCCAGATCAACTGGGAATCCCCTTTTATTAACAACTGCCGAATATCACCTTGCTTGTTGGCAATATGCAATCCCATAATCAAGGCTTTATACTCTGCCATGTTGTTAGTGAATCCTACCCCGAGATAAGTAGCTAACTTCATCGTAACTCTATGTCGGGGATCTCAGATTACTACTCCAACACTCCCTTTTTTATTAGGGCCCCTGGATGCTCCGTCAAAATATAATGTGTACATCCACAATGGGTTTACACAGCCTGCCATCACGAACTCCTCTATTCGTAATTATGATAGTCAAAATTTAGCATGTTTAGAGGATGAACTGACGGCTCCATCCCACCTTCTTCATTAAACTCAACAGGGATACTTGTCAACATTCGTAAGCAGTGATGGCATAAGACTTTGGTCTCCCACACAAAGGTTTCACCTTCTTGCTCAATCACTTTGTATCCTTTACTCCACTAGATAAGTTTCCCCTAATGGTATCTTTGCTCCAGATATGGGTGCTCCATATAAGGGATTAACCACCCCATCAACCAGCTTAAGCTCCTTTTGCAGGTCTTAGATCAGCCCCAGCATGGACCTGCAATGCATTTTTCTGTGTTAGATTACTTAGAAATAATAAGGTTTAATCTTATTAAGATTAACCTTATTTTTAAATTCTACTTCCTGCAGATCAGCTAGTAGAGCCGTACACCTATTTTTCCATATCCAGACAATCTTGTAGGGGCCATCCCATCTAGGTTCCATCTTCCTTGGAAACAGCTCCCTACATGCATCGTAGTACAGAACTAATTGCCCTTTTTTAAAGGTATACTTCTTTGCTTTAAGGTCGTGCAACTGTTTCATCCGACGTTTAGCTACCTCCTGGTGTAATAAGCTCTACAATTTCAGCTCATCCAGGGAGTGCATCCTCATCTCCCAAAGAGTGGTTAATTGCAAACCGTATGATTGGCAACTCGATTTCGAGGGGTAGCACACACTCTTCCCCATAAACTTATATAAATGGAGTATGGCCGATAGCTCGCTTAAATGTTGTATTGTACGCCCATACTGCCACATATAACTTCCTGTCCCAGTCTCATTTCTTCTTAGAGACTATTTTAGACAAGATACCCATAAGCTGCTTATTAGTACTTTCGACTTACCTGTTAGCTTGCGGATTATAGGGGGTCATTTTGTTGTGCTTGATTTGCCAAGCTTCAGTCAGGCTTTTGATCACTTTATTCAAAAAGTGGGTTCCACGGTCCGACACTAGTTCCTTCGGTGGTCCAAAACGGCATATAATCTACTCTAAAAGGAAACTTGTAGTCTCTTTTGCATTGTCCTGCCTCGTCGTTCGCACTTCTGACCATTTTGTAAAATAATCAGTTGCTACTATGATGTATCTCTTCTGAGTAGTAGACGACGGGGTGATAGGACCCACAAAGTCAATGCCCCACTTCTCAAATGGAAGAATAGCCATGATAGGCGTAAGTGAGCGTTTCCTATTCTCTCTGATGTCATGTCTTTGACACGTATCACATCTCTTAACGTACTCAAAGGAATCTTGGAAGATGGACTGCTACCAATATCGAGCTCTTAAGGCTTTCTGTGCCGTCAACCGTCCAGCGAAGTGCCCTCCACACATAGAGTCATGGCACTCTTCCAAGATGAAAGGAACCTTGTCAATCATCACACATCGGCGATAGATATCATCAACACCCTGCCGATATAGTATTCCTGCGACGATCAAGGAAAACTTCAAAGCTTGTTGTTTGATTTTCCTCTTTTCAGATTTTGATAAACCAGCTCTAGTCTCTCCCATTGATAGATAATGCGTGATAGCAGCATACCAAGATGGGATAGAAGCTATATCAATTTTAAACATTTCTTCAATATCACTTCCTTCAGCCAAAGTCTCTTTCGGCTCCCCGAAATCCACAAGGCATTCCACAATACCCTGCAACCTCGGTGGCTTACTCTTAATCTCATAATCGAACTCCTGCAAAGTGATTAACCACTTTGCTAGACGATCATGCAGTTGTAGCTTGTTCATAAGCAATCTAAGCCCTTCTGCCTTCGAATAGAAAACTACCTTCTAATAGAGGATATAGTGCCTGAATTTTTTAGTCGCAAAGACCATCGCAAGGCACAACTTCTCCATGTAGGTCTAGTTAATTTCTGATATGCCTAATTTTCAACTAGCAAAAGCTATCGGATGAACCACTTTTCCTCCCAGATTTGGGCTAAACAGCACCTGATACTATGCATGGTGGCTGCTGAAAATATATAAAATACCTCGCCTCTTTTAGGTGCTTTTAAAACTGGTGCTTTTACTAGCTCCTATTTCACATCCTCGAAAGCTACCTTACAAGGGTCGCTCCATACAAATAAATAGCTAAAGAATAATAAGTTCGTTAATGGCAACGTCCTTTCTGCCAAGGCATTTATAAACCTCCGATAGTACCCTATCAATGACAGAAAGCTATGTACCTCTTTCGGAGTGCGTGGTGGACTCATAGCGACTATAACCTTGATCTTTTTAGGGTTAGTTGCGATCCCTACTGAGCTGACCACATGGCCTAGCAATAGCCCATAAGGCACTCCAAAGACACACTTTCGTGGGTTAAGAGCGATACAAAATCATCTGCAGCGCTCAAAGCATTTTCTTAAGATAATCAACATCCTTTCCCTTACAGTGGCTACCCTCAGGTCATCGATAAATACTTTCAACTCATCTGGGGAGATGTCACCAAAGGTCTTGTCTGCTATTCGTTGCCGTGATCTAGGTGCATTGCACAAACCAAAGGCCATCACATGGTACGCAAAAGTACCAAATAGGTGCATTGCACAAACCAAAGGCCATCACATGGTACGCAAAAGTACCAAATAGGTGCATTGCACAAACCAAAGGCCATCACATGGTACGCAAAAGTACCAAAGATAGTAATGAAAGTTGTTTTGAACTTGTACTCTTCTGCAATTGCCATCTGGTTGTATCCTGCAAAGCAATCCATAAACAAATATATTTCCCTACCCTCTAATTGATCCAAAATCTGGTCAATAAATGGCAACGGGTAGTAATCCTTAATCGTCTGCTTATTCAGCTCTCTAAAATCTACACATAGTCAGATCTGGTTGTTTTTCTTCTTCCTAATGACAATTGGTGAACACCATTCTGTGTGATGTACAAGGAAGATTAAGCCAGCTTTCCGTAACTTCAGTAACTCCTTAAACAACCCATCTCTCAATTCAAAAGGCATACGCCTTACTTTCTGATGCACAAGATGACTGCCTTCTTTTACAGGAATAGTATGAACAGCCAGGCTGGGGGGAATGCCTCTTAGCTCGTCATAACTCCAAGCAAAGATGTCACGGAATTCTTGAATCAAGGACACATAGTCCTCCCTTTTTGCTGAACTGAGCATGGAACCTAATTTAATTGGCCGTGAATCATTCGGCGTGCCAAGGTCCAACTCAATCACATCCGCGTCTCTTCTCCTGTCTCGAGGCTCTATTGTCTCATTTAGAGTTATCTGATAAATATCCTCTATGGTGGACCCCTCTTTAGATTCATCGCTAGATGATGTCTCACTACCAGATGGATCATCTGCTGCTTCTAATTCAGTAGAGGATAAAGGAGCTCTCTCACTCTGAGGAGACTCAGGGTAAGCATCGACTATTACTTGATTAGCACCTCTACGTAAAACCACTCGACCGACGGGTATATCGACTTGGTAGTCTGTTCATAAGATCCAAGGCCTGCCTAGCAAGACTTGATAGCTAGGACGTCCTGTAAATCTTATCACCCTAAAGTCCAAGAAGCATTCTACACTTGCAACTGTGACATGGACTTTAGTAATGCAACCTTATGGTTGCCTTAGACTATCATCAGCCATTCTAAGAAGTGTGGAGCCATCTTTTTGGATGCCTAGACTCAACCTCTCCATCAATTCTGAACTCATGATATTGACGGAGGACCTAGTGTCTACGATAGCATGCTCCACTAATATTCCATCCATGTATGCTCGAACCCTAGGGAAATTCTTTTTAGCATGATCAAACCAATCTTCCCCTACTCGTGCTATGCCCAAAGGTTCTAGAATATACCCAATATGCAGGATCTTCTTGAATTCCTTGCGTACTCCTAGAGATAATTTAATCAACTGTAAGAGGTTTACATCTGGTTTGACTTCGCAAAGATAACTTGCTAAATCAAAAGCATGATAGGTAGCCAACGCTCTCTTTTCTTGCCAAACCATTCTCTCTTTTGGTCTCAGGACTGGCTTTGGTGCTTCTCTTTTAGCTCTTGCCTTCTTTCTTGGCACTTCCTCATCCTTCTTAGGATCGACTTTTTTGTCAACAGCCCTTAGAGGTCCACCTTCCACGCCAAGATTCAGGACTTGCGCCCCCTTATCCCCTTGCTTAGGGTTTCCCTCGACCATTTTTGCATTATCTTTATCACCCTCTTTAGCCTTTTGGCCTCTTGTCACAGCTCGTAGGTTAGAGGTTTCAGAGCCATTGACGCGTACAGCCTCGATAAGGCTAACTCCATTGCCTTGTGACAACTCCTCTATAGTGGTCTTTCCCCTTTGCAGTATTTGTCTTGGTCCATCACTTTGCTAGAGGTTACTACCTTGCGCTCTATGATTAACTGGACCTGGCTGTTTACTCCCTTGTTGGAGGGAACTAATCTTACTCCAACAGGTAGCGGTTAAGTGGTCCGACTTCCCACAAATATCACATTTAACATTTGGACAGTTTCTAGGGAAATTTTGTCCGCCACACCACTTACAGCTGAATCTTGAGGGACCACCCTCTTCAGGGCATTGACTCCCTATCAGATTTTGCTGCTTCTTTAGGAAATTGACGTCAACAGCTATTTGCCGATATTGTTCAGAAATCATGTCGGTGTAGTGCTTCATCATATCCTTAACTTTGCCAAGGAAATTAGAGGCACTCGACTCATAGCCTTGATCATCTATCCATCGTTCCATTGGCCTAACAATTTGATTGGGCATTGGTTGTTGACTCACAGGAACCACATTAGGGTTTAAAGCTTGGCCTCCAACATTTGGTGGAGCCAACTGACTAGCCATAGGCATAGTCACACTGGGAGGAGCTAGCAGCAAAGGTACATTTTGAACCATGCCTCCTCTCCCATTAGGGTTATTCATAGGCATCCCTTGACTTCCATTTATCAATGGTAAATTGCCTCCAAGTACTAAACCCGCATTAAGATTTATTCGAGAGAAGTAGGCCGTTTGTAATTGTGACTCTACTCCTTTTACCCACGTGATGGCAGTGTCTATATCAACCAAAGCCACACTGCTCAATTGTACTTGAATATTGAAATCCAATCCATGCAAGAAGTATTGCAATTGGGCAGCCAGCGGAATAGGAATGTAAGTTTGTAACTTACGAAACACTTCCTTAAGCTTCTTGGCATAGGCTTTCACATTCTCATGGGGTTCTTGGCGTATTACATTCAAAACACGCAACCAGTATTGGGCACCTCTTTCAGGGGCATATTCTCCTCGGAAAGCTGCATAAAATTGGTCGATTGTAGTTATGGTTCCTGTCTCTATGCTATGGTACCATACTGTAGCCCTTCCTTTTAACGTCATGTTAAAGAACATCGTAAGATGTCCCTCATCTTGGATGTGGTAATTAAACATTAATCTTTGGAATTCACAAATGTGAAACTTCGCATCTTCTTCAGCTAACCCATTAAAAATGGGCAAAGGAACTCCTAAAGCTGGCAGATCCGGCGTCCCTGCAGGAATTGCAATGGGCTGTGCCATGACGATAATTAGATTGACAATAGGAGTTTGGACTGATGGGATCACACCCCCACTTGAAGTGGGTTGACTTGGTGGAAGAGAGGAAGAACTTGCGTTTCCTCTTGCACCTAAAGGACTATGTGCAGCAATTAGGTTACTAAGACCACTGCCTTTTATGCATATCGGGCTGCTCCTTTGAGGAGAATAGCGTCTTACAATCTCCAACCACCATCTAGCCCTCTCAGCACGTTCTGCTTTTTGTATTTCGGCTTGACGGTCCTTGTCAGAGGACATAACCCAACTTTTTGGTCCCTAAAAACCCTAGATTCGAGAACCACCACTTGTTGGTAGCTCTCGACAGATGCACCACTGAAGGGACCTCAAATGGGCCGGCATTGGCTATGGCACTAGCCGGACCTCATGCTCATAATAGACAAACACACCCACACGGCCTCGCGGGCCAAGAGCATCTATCTGCTACTAAAGGACAAACTGTCCTAAAGCCTAATCTATGCGTTTTTAGTTTTGTAGCTCAACATTTTCCTTTCTATAAACTCCACAGAGGGAGAAACCATACACATTGGCAATAAATGCCACGATAATCACATACATGGAAGGCAACCTCTCGGTGGAATCACCGCGGCCCCACTACAGCTCTCCTACATCGCAGGGATTGGCCCCTTGATGCGCTGCTCAACATGTAGAAAAACCGAACAAACTCCACTCTTTCATTTTGAAAGTATTCCACCAGATACCATGTGTCCTTTCCAAATAATTCCCCAAGAAACGAACGTCTATCCTACAGCTTAGGTTGCCTTTCCACACTCAAGCGTAGGTCATCATAACCAAAAACAGGTGCTACGCATCCAGTCCTTTGTATTCTGATACCATGGTTGACATGCATATACAAAATTGGATGATCCTAAAGTGCTCAAACATAATTTTCAATAAAAAACATGTTGTGCACAACCAGGCTTTACAATGCTCATTCACTAACTCATTGTGGCGATGTAAGGATAGTACCGAGGCAACACTCGTGCTACTATCCTCTTAATTAAAATACAACAAGCTCTATATCATGACATGCATCAGAAGATCGGCAATAATCAGCACACAAGTCGCACCATTCAAACATCCCACCCCCTACGTTTAGGTATTGCTTTCGTTGCATAGGTGTAGAGGTCCATTTTGTCATGTTTTGATGTATGAAAAGCGGTAAATCACAAACTTTGACAGAGAGATAGGGCAAAATGAGGCTAAACCCCATGCTTTGCCACTACCCTACATCCACAAACACTCATTATATTTTTTCTTATTTTTGTGAAGCGTATTTCTATTTTTTCACTTATTTTTCTCATTTTCTTCATTCATTGATCAATAAAATATACTATTTTTTATTTTTCTTGTTACAATCACTTTAGCGTACTAACATTCAATTTATTTTTCATTTTTCCCCCATAGGAACACATTTCACCCACCCGAAACAACAACACTATAATTTTACCACTTAAAAATCGCGTTTTGGGTTTTGCGGGAATTAAATAGTGCATGTAAATCATTGCAAAATTAATATTTTATGATAAACAACAATTAAACATGATGCAACCAACACTCAAACAAGTATTCATCAAATAAAAACATCATTACCATCATAAAATACCAAAAGCCCTTCATTTCCTTCATAAAAATAGTCATACCATGTTTTTACGAAACCCGAGACGCATTAAATGACTACGTGACCAGTGGACGGAGCCTCCATTGCTCTCAATCCAATGCTGCACATCAATCTTCAGCATCTCCATCAATCTCCATTATCGTTTCCTTCAATCTCCTTCCTGATTCCTCCTTCAAGATAATGCGCATGAAAAGCCCATAGAGAGGACAGAGAGGGAGGAGGGAGAAAGACTAGATTATGATCTCTTCATTCAGTTAGCCATATCTCGTGTGACGGGCGGCGATATGATTAGGAAAGGTGGAGGATTTGCGGTTATGATCTGTTGTATGGCTTCTATTGAAGCCATCTCATCGATTTGTGGGGGGGGCGTTTTTTTTGTGCCGTTGAAGATGATAGCGTGCTGCCACCTGCCACGAAAAAAATAGAGGGGGTGTGCCCCCTCCCAAAGGGAACCCCCTTTGGCCTTAATTTTTTGGCCACCTCTTCAAATTTGGCCAATTTCTGGCAACTTTCACGTCCGAGCTCCGATTCGGCCTCTGAAATATCCTACTCATCCGTCTCGGCGTCTTGCACTGACTAGCAGCTCCCGGCATCCCTCACGGTAGTCAAAAAAATTATAAAAAATCCAGAAGTGTCGCTCGGGCACCTTTTGAAAGTCGTCCTTTACTTGGTGCTTAAAATTGTCCTAGCTACAGTCGCCGCCTTCGATGTTGAAGATTTTTTCCCTAAATTCTGGATTTTTTGGCAAATTTTAGGCACATTTCGAGCTCAAAACTCCCCTCTCACCTAATATCCAAAAGGTCCAAGCCACAACCACCAACCTAGAAGATGAAGAGCTAATCCCTCTTGCATATCTTAGAGTCAAACAAATTGTGAAGCGAGAGCTCATCATTGACACTCTCATAGACGAAGGTTTAGATTACAACACCTTTGACCTATGAGGTATGGACTGAGGACAACCTCAAGTCGTATGGAGCCTATTCCCTCTTAGGATGATGCAAAATTCTCTTGACTATTGAGATTGAAAGCATGTCCACAATGTTTTATGTGCTTCCAAATCAAGAAGATATGGGAATGGAAGTCTTGCTTGGAAGACCTTTCAAGCATACAACCACATGCATTGTGGACTACAAAGCATATCGTATACATATAAACTTACCAGACATGGAGATAGTCACTACTTTCAACAAAGGAAACCTTGTCTCTTCTCTAGAAAAGGGCAAGAAGCTTGTCCTAGAGTCAAATTGAATGCCTAGAGAGGACAGCTAGAGAGTTCTTAATGAACTACTTAGTAGAAACCCTCTTGGAACCAAAGGAAAGACCACAACTACTAGAAACACTACCACAACTTCTCAAGGCTTTTGGAAATAGAATTGCATCTAGAAGGAGGAAGAAATTAGTGCAAGTAACCAATAGCATTGATGTGGAGAGCTAGCACAAGGTCGTGATGGGTGCCCAAAGTATTGCTCCATGCTCAAGAGTTTTATGAGGGAAATTGTTGGATTTGGTTACCAAGACCACCCACAAAGCCACCTCCAGTGAGACCACAGATTGAGAGCGGAATTTTGGTGCCGAGAAGTGCTTAAAAATAGCTAAAAATTACGAATATCAAGGGAAAAATATTCAACGTCGAAGGCGGCGGCTCGATCTAGGACGATTTTAAGCGTCAAAGTGCTTTAAAGGCGCCCGAGCGACACTTGTTGATTTTTCATAACTTTTCAGACTATCGTGCAGGTTGACAAGAGTTACTAGCCAATGCGGGATATCGAGCTGGACGCCTAGGATTTTTCAGAGCTCAATTCGGAGTCCGGACGGGGAAGGAGCCAAGAACTGGGCAATATTTGAAAAGGTGGACCAAGTTGGCCAAGTGGGCATGACCCTTGGGGAGTTGGGACAACTTATGCCACATGAAATGTGGCATGGCAAAAAAACGTGGGGAGAAGCATGGAGGCGTGATCTCTCTGGCGCCGAAATTTGTGTCTCATCTCTTGATTATGGAGATGGCTGGCTGTGAACAACCACTAGATCAGACATTGGGCCTTGCTTCCCCTCTGCCTACTGGTCATATCACCGTGCTTCACTCCTCCAATGGCAGTCTCTATGAAGAATTCTAATTTTAGTATTTCTCTCTCCTCCCTCTCTCTCCCCTAAGGGCAGATTCATGTGGTGAAGAAGAAGAAGAAGAATGGATGGCGGATGCTTGTCCAATGAAGACCTGATTGCTCCGTGGTTCAAGAGGAATGAAGATTGCTGATTGTGGATTGTCATGAGCATTAATGGTGGCTGGAAATCAGTCCCGAGATATGACAAATAAAAACCCACAACCTGCAAAGAACGGTAATTCCATTTTTACAAAGGCAATTGATGTTTTATGCAATTTGCTTCATGAGTATTTGTTCCCATGGGATGATTATGCATCATGTTGATGTTTGCTATGAGTTTGATCAGTTTATGCTTAGAAAATTAGAAAATCATAAGTGTTGTGATTGAAATTAATGGTGTAAAACCCGTAAAACACGCAAAATATGGAAAAATTGGGTGTTTTTGATATATAAATGAAAAATATAATAAGACACACCAACTAAATTTGTGTTTTTGCTGCAAACGAACCTAAGGGCCATAGCCCACAACTCATTTTGTATTTTCAGCTATTTAATGTTGCAAAAAATACAAGAAAAATAGGGAAAAAATAGATTTTGAGTGCCGAAAATTAAGGAAAAATAAGAACCATGTTTGTGTATGTATGGGGGGTTTGAAGTATGAGGTTTAGCCTCAGTTCAGCCCTACCTTTATGTTTTAGTGAGCTTTTATTGCTTTTTATACAATAAAAACATGAAAATGAACCCTAAACCGATCAATAATGCACAACCTAAACGGGTGAGGGGGGTAGAGTGTATAAAAGGTGTTTAAATACTGAGTGAAATGATGAAAAGCTTGTTGGTTTTTATGCATACCATTTAGGTTGGTCGATAATTAAAAATTAAGAATCTAGTAGCACGAGGGTTTCTCGGTGCTAGGTTCATGCAACGCCACATACGAGCGATAGTCAAAATCATTGAAAGAATGCTTTTGCACTAAGCACAATGTTGATTTTCTGTTGTTTGTGCACTAAACCATTCACATTATGCACTATGCATGGTTCACGGTATCGAAGGAAAATCTCCTGGACTGCATAGCAATTGTTTTCTTAGGACTTTGACCCACGATTGAGAGTGTGAGGTTATCCCTTGCCGTAGGGTAGAGGGTCGGTTTCCTAAGGGACTGTGAAGTGAGGAAGCATGGTATATCTCCTAGAAATATGAGAAATATAAAAAAGAGGAGTTTGTGCTCATTTGTGTTATATGTTTAGCAGCGCATCAAAGGACCAACCCCTGCGATGTAGGAGAGCTGCACTGGGGCTCCCACTATTAGTCGGTGGAGTGCCTCCCATATGTGTGTGATCGTGGCATTGCCAATATATAAGGGTTCTCCCTTTGAGGAGTTTTAGGGAAACGTTGGACTATAAACTATAAACGCATGAATCAAGCTTTAGGGCAAGTTTGTCCTTTAGCATTGGATTGATGCTCCTGGTCCGTGAGGCCGTGAGGGTGTTTGTGTGTCATGAGCATGAGGTCCGGCTAGTGCCATAGCCAGTGCCGGCCCATTTTAGGTCTCATCAGTGGTGCATTTGCTGGGAGCTGCCAATAAGTGGCGGTCTCCGAATCTTGGTCTCATACGGGACCTGTTAGTTTTATTCTATTGGTCGATAGCCACCTTGAAGCGGTGGATATCAAGTTAGTCTGATAAAAACCTTGGTCATCAGTATGACGGTCAATCCAAGAAATCCCCAACACCCAAAGGATACTTTGTCTATCTTGAACAGTCTAGTGGGATCTTTGACACGTCGGGTGATTGACTATTTTACCCTTTGCCTTGAAAGTGATACCATGCTTGAGTTTGGGTCACTATGGGAAAACACCCATGAAGCTACCTCTAAGATTAACAGCCCATGGAGATTAGAGAAAAGGGAAAGTGAAAGTAGTGCTAAGATGACACAGTCATCTATGATCATTTATGATGATAATGTCATAGAAAAGACAGCGACAATGATGGTTAATATGCACATAGGAGGACATGATGATGATGATCTAAAGATACATCTGATGCTAGTGCCTGACGCAGTTTGGTACCATAGTGTGATTGCCAAGATCCATAAAGCATTGGATGATGTCCATGTGTGTGGAAAACCATTGTTAGTAAGGAAGATTTCATTAGGACCTATCCTAAGTTTTAGCAAAGTGGTGGCAGATGGGAATGGGCTTACTAGAACACCACTAGTAGATGATGGGATAGATTCCCTATTGCATAGTGTTGGACTCCCTAAACCACTTTGTGAGTTGGCGGAAAGGGAAGTTCATGGAATTAGTGACTCTTCCACACTAGTAAAGGTGGAAATGGAAGAGATTAGAGACCCTAACACACTGGTATTAGGTCAAGAGGAATACGAAGATTTTGATGACCCAGTCTTGATCCCAAAGGAGAGGACTAAATGTCCTCCTCTTTATAGGGATCTCCTAGTGTTTATGGGTTGCCAAACGAGGATCCGATGATTCATTTAAGAGAATATGACCTAACTTGTATTGCAAGTGGGTTTGACGATATACATTGGATGCTCGTATTCCCAAGTACCCTAAAGGGAGAGGGAAGGAAATGGTACTGTAGCCTCCCAAGTGGGTCGATCAGATCATTTGAGAAGACTTGTGATAGATTTTTAGATGAGTATGAAAAGCAGCTCCCTATGATTCAGGTCTTAGGGCAGCTTATGCAATTTAGACAGGAGTCTTATCTTTTTGTTAAAGAGTATGCTAGAGCCTTTGATAGTACTCTTAGGCTTTGGCCAAAAAGAGCCAGTGCACTACCAAATGATGTGCTATGTGAGCTCTTTCTAAATGGCTTAGATATTAATATGCAAATCCAAGTGGAACTACAGAATCCTAAGTCATTAAGGGAAGAAAAAATGCATGCCATTGATTATGAGGGTCATATTCAGAGATGTTGGGAAAAATTTTGGAGTTTTCCCTGCTCAGTACAAGTGCATCCTAGCTTCCAATCATTTATGCAAGGAGACAGCTCACTTGTTGATACCAAGGCATCCTATGAGGGGAACCTTGGTGGCCAAAATCTCAAAGTAGGAAATGGCCATCCTATGAGTAGTAATGACATGCCTCTCAGTGAACAGGTGCCAAGACATGTAAGTCCCATTAGGGCTTGCAACACTTCCACGAGAGGTAGTTGTGATGGCAACATAGATAGAACTAATGGGCCTATGAGTGTTGATAAGCATTCTGTGTGTGGTTCTAATTTTGTTGCTAGTAAGGCTCTTGAGAGACCTTTGGTGTCGGAATTATACTTCCGGGTGGATGCTGTTCCCTTCAGTGAAAGCATGGTTCTTATGGGAAAACATTTGCAGTATGGACGTAAACAAGTAAAGGCATCTTTTGTAAAGAGGATGAAAAATGCTAAAAGTCCACCTGTGCTTCACAAAGGTCATAAGGATGTGAGGCCCTTTGGCCATAGGGATAAGTTTGCATTGAGTTTGTTAGACCAGTGCAGCAAATTGAGGGAGTGCAAGAATATTAAGGGAAATGTGAGATGGGTTTGGAGACCCAAAATCTCCAAAAGTATGGTAGGAGTGTCGGATGCAAGGCCAAGGATCCCATCTGGATATATTTTGTCAAACCCCCAAGTGGATAAGATTGGATATACATCTAACAATATATATTGCCTTGGGATACACCCATTGTTGAGATATTGAGCTCCACTCGTGATACGCCAGGGTGACCGTTGTGTATTTATGTCACCGACTTGTCAGTTGCAGACGCGGTTGGTACACCCCCCATGAATAATAGCTACATGATAGCTATCCTTATCTACTCTAGTTCGTGGCTCAGTTAGTATGCCACCTTAGTTAGTTGAGTTTGTTTTGAGACCCATATATAGGGTTCTTCTATTTCTTTGTACTTGAGTTCTTTTGGCTTACACAACTAAGAAGAGGAAAACTATTTTCAGCCTCCACCTCTGTGTGTATTCCCCCATTGTGCAAGCAAGAAAGCTACAAGTGAGACTCCTTCCTTCTCTCCCACAATCTTGACATGGTATCAGATCCTTGTTCATGGTAAGGAGCTCAAGAAAGCAAGCCAAGCTCGCGGTGTTCTGGTAAGAGGAGCAGTGTTGCTTTCATTTTCTGTTTTGGGAGCAGATCTCTGCAGCAGGTAGCACAGCCGGAAAGTGCAGGAGTGCATTGTCTCACGTTGAGACGCCCTTCGCGGTGAAGTAAGAGGGCAGTATATGCTGTGGGCAAGGGCTTTAGCTCTCAGCGACCTTGTTTTTTTGATTTGAGGCCATTTCGGGGCCTATTTTGGAGGCGGAAGTTTTCTGCACGCACTCAGGAAAAGGCCCACTTTTATGCTGTCCAGCCACTATTCTACAAGTCGGTGAAAAGTTACTGTAGAATTTGCATTGTATGCTTGTGCGCAGAGACATTGGGAGTTACAGAATCATCCCTGTTGCCTGTTGATGCAAGATCGTCACTAGGAAGTGACTCTGTGGTCAAATACCACTTTCGCCAGTTTTGCAGATTTTCCCTTGTGAGGGTGAAGCTGTGTTTTTTGCAGTGACATAATTTTTTGCAGTGTTCTGTAATGGCATCTGATTCTCTTTCAAAGATTGTCACTGAAAAGCTTGACAAGAACAACTTCCAAGCATGGAAGTTTAGAATGACGAATTTCCTTATGGAAAAAGGATATTGGGAATTTATTGCATGAAATGAAGAAGAACCAGTTCTTCCTGATGTTCCCAATCAACAGCAAATGCAGGCATTTAAAGCATGGCATGAGAGAGCCAGGAAAGTTATGTATTGGCTGTCTATCAGCATTTCAGACTCTATGATTGTGCATATTCAGGATGCAAGTACGCCAAAGGAGGCATGGGATACTTTGTCAAAAATGTATAGCACAAATACGCAAGCCAAGAAAATGCAGCTCAAGCAAGAGTTGCATAATGTGCAAAGAGAAAATATGAGCATCAATGACTACCACATGAAGGTGAAGAAAATTGCAGATGCACTTGCTTCCATTGGGTCGCCAGTGGAAAATGATGATTTAGTCTCAGTGACCTTGAATGGTCTAGGAAAGGATTATGAACAGTTCCGAACATCCATTTCTGTTCGTGAAAGATTTCCTGATTTTGAGGAGTTGATTGCTCTTCTAATTTCTGAGGAGCAGAGAAATGGTGATGCATCTTCTTCAGGAGGAACTTTAAAAGAAGCTGTCTTCTACTCAAATGCTAGAAGAGATAGAGGCAGAGGTAGAGGAGGCCGATATGGAGGCCGTGGTAGAAATCAGAATATGCAGCAAACTCAAGAAAACCAGTCCTATGGAGGAGGACGTGGTAACTCTAGAGGCATGGGGAGCCAAAGAGGTCGTGGTGGATGGCAAAGAGGCCAAAATGCAAACAGTAATGTTGAATGCTACTACTGTGGTAAAATGGGTCATATGGCTAAAGATTGCTATAAAAAGCAGAATGACATCATGAATGGAAAACTGCAATAAGGGAATTATGCATCTTCTAGAAGACAGGGTGATGACAGAAATGAGCATTTTTTAATGGTGCAGCACATGAACAATTCTATGACAAGTGCAGAAGAAAGCAATGATGTATGGTATGTTGATTCAGGTGCATCAAACCACATGACAGGTCATGTAGAATGGATGGAGGATGCAAGGAAAATGGAAAAATCAGGATTTGTGGAGACTGGTGATGATACTGCACATCCTATTGTGCAGATTGGAAAAATTCCTTTGTCTATGCAGGATGGGAAAAAGAAATACCTGTCCGATGTATTTCATGTCCCAAATATCACCAAGAATCTGGTTTCTGTTGGTCAAATGGTTGAGCAAGGCTTGCAGGTCAGATTTAATCCTCATGGATGCTTTGTTGAGGATATGAGAAATAAAGGTCGCTTGATAGCAAAAGGAAAGAAGAAGGGCAGAATGTTTACATTGGATGCAGACATGTCTAAATTGAGTGCAGCAATGTTTGCACATGGGACCGGTGTAGTTGCAGATATTGATATCTGGCATAAACGCATTGGTCATGTTAATGTACAGCGACTTAAATCAATGCAGGCCCAAAATATTGTTGCAGGATTGCCCAAATTCAAGGTTGCAGAAATGCATAAGGTATGTGAAGCCTGTCAGTTTGGAAAACAGGCAAGGAAACCATTTCCTAGACATGTTCAAGAGAGTGAGAAGCCATTGGAATTAATCCACTCTGATGTGTGGACTACTAAAGCTGCATCTCTTGGAGGCTGTCATTATTTTGTCACTTTTATTGATGACTATAGCAGAAAAAATTGGGTGTATTTTATGAAAAAGAAAAGTGAAGTTTTTGGGCATTTCAAAACTCTTAAAGCTATGGTTGAAAAAGAAACAGGCGTGCAGATAAAATGCCTAAGGTCAGATGGAGGGGGAGAGTACCTCTCAAATGAGTTTGCAAAGTTCTTGCAGGAGCATGGCATAAAGCAGCAATATTCATGCAGTCATACCCCACAACAAAATGGAATTGCAGAAAGGAAAAACAAGCATATTGGAGAGGTATCTCATGCCATGCTCAATGAAAAAGACTTGCCTGATTTTTATTGGGCTGAAGCAGTTGCTACAGCAGTCTACATAATGAACAGGACTCCCACTGCAACAATACATGGAATGACTCCAGAGGAGAGGTATACTGGTAGGAAACCAGATATTTCTCATTTGAAAATTTTTTGTTGCATTGCCTATGTACATGTGCCAGATGAGTTGAGATCCAAGTTGGATCCAAAAGCTGAGAAGTGCATCTTTATTGGTTACTCTCTACAGCAAAAAGGGTATAGATGCTATAACCTTCTACTCGTAAGTTTACAGTGAGCAGAGATGTTGTTTTTGATGAGATGAGTAGCTGGTATAAACCAGTAAATGTGATTGATGATGTAGATGCACAAAACGGTAATGCTGCACAGAATTCACAGCAGCAGTCACAAAATATTAGTGGACCTGGAGTGTCCTTTAGCAGTGGTTCACATTCTTGGCCATGGACAGGCAGATTGAGATTAGGAGAATCTTCTCAAAGTAATGCAGATAGTGGTATGCAGATATCACGAAAAGGAAAAGAGAAGGTTGATCAGCCCATGTTTGATGTGAATGCAGGTCACTATTATGTGGATGGTGAATCCAGTGGCTCAGAATAGAGCATTGATGATGAGTTGGGTATTCCTTCTATTATTACACTTGGAGTAAGGAAGACCAAGGATGTTTTGAGAGCACCTGGGAGTGAACCTACTTTGCGCAGGTCTACGAGAGCTAGGTATCCTGTGGATAGGCTGAAATATGATGGATTTACAGCCATTCACTATGCATATATGGTCAAAGTGATACACGAACCAGAACCCACTTCTTTTGAGCAAGCCATGGGAAAAGAAAAATGGGAGAAAGCCATGGATGAAGAAATGGATGCCTTGGAAGAAAATGCTACATGGGAATTGGTACCTTTGCCTAAAGGTAAAAATGCAATTGGCTGTAAGTGGGTTTATAAGGTCAAGCACAATGCAGATGGTTCTGTGAACAGATACAAGGCAAGATTAGTAGTCAAGGGGTATGCACAAACATATGGCATTGACTATGAAGAAACATTCAGTCCGGTTGCAAGGATGGCAACCGTAAGAGCAGTCATTGCTATGGCTGCATCAAAGGGATGGTCTTTACATCAGATGGATGTAAAGAATGCCTTCTTGCATGGTGATTTGCAAGAAGAGGTCTATATGGAGCAACCACCAGGTTATGTGCATGCTGTTTATCCTGAGTTTGTTTGCAGGTTGAAGAAAGCCTTGTATAGCTTGAAGCAAGCACCTAGAGCATGGTCTGACAAGATAGGACAGTATCTTGTCACTATTGGCTTTCAGATTTCCAAGGCAGATTTCTCACTTTATGTGAGAAAAACAGAGAAAGGTATTATGCTACTTGTCATTTATGTTGATGATTTGATTATGACAGGTGACAGTGATGAAGATATCCTTCATGTGAAAATGCTATTGAAGCAGAAGTTTGAGATGAAGGATTTGGGAGAGTTGTGTTATTTCTTGGGCATTGAGGTGATTAGATCACCAAGTGGGATACAGCTCTTGCAGAGGCAGTATGGATTCGACATGCTGTCCAAATATGGGATGACAGGCTGTAAGCCTAATTCACTTCCTTTGGAGCAGAATGTGAAGCTGAGCACAGATGCATGTGAGCTTCTAGAAAACCCTATTATGTACAGACGCATAGTAGGAAGTTTGATTTACATAACTATTACCAGGCCAGATTTGAGCTATGCTGTTGGATTGGTAAGTTAGTTTATGCAGGCTCCAAGGAAACCACATTTGGATGCGGCTAGACGCATACTCAGGTATGTGAAGTCCACATTGCAGTATGGACTATTTTATGAGACTGGGGTTCAGATACAGTTGCATGGATACACTGATGCTGATTGGGCTGGTAGTATTTCTGATAGACGATCTACCAGTGGATATGTGTTCTCTTTTGGGAGTGCGGCAGTCACTTGGAGCAGCAAGAAACAGCCTACAGTTGCCTTGTCGAGCACAGAGGCTGAGTACAGGGGTGCAGCAATGGCTGCATGTGAGGTAGCTTGGTTGCATAAGCTACTTTATGATATGCATCAGTCTACAGATGGGCCAGTTGTCATTTATTGTGACAACATGAGTAGTATACACTTGGAAAATAACCCAGTCTATCATGCTAGAACAAAGCACATTGAGGTGCATTATCACTATGTGTGAGAGAGGGTTTTACTAGGTCTTATTGATCTAGTTTATGTCAGCACAGAGGATCAAGTAGCTGACATATTCACGAAGACATTGGGCGCAGAGAAGCTACGTAAGTTCAGAGACTTGCTTGGTGTGCAAGAATTGGGATTGAGCTCGAGGGGGAGTGTTGAGATATCGAGCTTCACTCGTGATATGCCAGGGTGACCATTATGTATTTATGTCATCGACTTGTCAGTTGGAGACGCGGTTGGTACAACGCCCATGAATAATAGCTACATGATAGCTATCCTTATCTACTCTAGTTCGTGGCTCAATTAGTATGCTACCTTAGTTAGTTGAGTTTGTTTTGAGACCCATATATAGGGTTCTTCTATTTCTTTGTACTTGAGTTCTTTTGGCTTACACAACTAAGAAGAGGAAAACTATTTTCAGCCTCCACCTCTATGTGTATTCCCCCATTGTGCAAGCAAGAAAGCTACAAGTGAGACTCCTTCCTTCTCTCCCACAATCTTGACACCCATGTGATGTGCCTAGGCTTGAAGCTCTATCTAGTTTGGGTCGCATCACTGATTTATGTGAAAACCCAAATAGGGGAGGTTCGAATGAGTACAAAGCTATGATTCTTTCTCCCAAAGGAGCCACTCAGTCGCTTGAGCGATTAGTTTATTCGGATTACAATAAATGTAAGACATGCGAGCCCACTGCGGCTGTTCATTTAGCTCATAGTGCCCAAGAAGGGATCGGCCTTATTGATGAGTTATTTGTGGAAAGGCTTGGACTTGTAGCTCTACAAAAAAAAACACAAGATCAAAAAATACAAGATCAAGCTTTTAGGTAATTTGCTAGTCGACCTATGATATGCTATCCTTGGCACCCTGGGTAGTCTGTTAGGGTGTGATGTATATGCCAAGGACATTAGCATTACGTGGACTAAAATGACCTATCTAGTTTTAAGCTAGGAAGGCTAGCTGCCTTGGATATTACATCCAGATTTCGTTAGGCCAAGCGGGCCGATCAGTTTTTGTAGTGAAGTGCTTTATTTCATTAGGCCAAGAGGGCCAGTTGTCTATTTAGGGCAGGTGCGGTTAATGGTTTCTTGTTTTAGTTTTGTGCTATACAGGTTCGGAAGCAGAGCTTGGAAGGAGCCTTTTGTTGCGCGGAAGCTTCTTGTGGCCCTATCTAGGTGATATCTCTCCTTTGTGAGTACTGTGGTTTTATGTTAAGGGGTTTTTCGTTTCTTATTGGGGACCAGCATCTAAGGCATGAAGTCCCAAGTTTAGGTTAAGTATGTCTAAGGGAGGTTTGAGTAGTCGTTGCCTCTTGTAAAGACATTGCTAAGCATCAAAAGACCTGTTTTAGACAGAAGTTCTAGTGGCCCTGTTCTGCTAGCTTGCTAGGCAGCCGTTCTAGGAGTTCTTGTTAGTTGTGAGGCAGTTAGAGAAGCCTGTCGAAGGAAAAAAAAAGATAAAGAAAAAGAAACCCTGAATATCTTAAAGAAAATAAATATATACAAAGGTGTGTAAAAAGGGGTTCTAACCCCTATCACAAAAAAGAAAAGAAATGAAAATTTATGAGCAGTTGATCATTGCCTAGCGAAGGCCTGGTAGGTTCCTGGGGACGAGTCAGACCCAGGGCCGATGCCTTGTCTTCTTAGGGGTGGCTTCTTGCTAGAAAAGAAAATAAGGAAGGTTAGAGCGAAAATAAAAGTGAGCGTCAGAAAAGAATTAAGTATCGCCTTGCGAGGGCTTGGTAGGTTCTTGGGTACTGAGACAGGACCTGAGGCCGATCCCATGTTCTCCTTGGGTCACTATGCTCAGTTCCCTCCTTTTTACATACCCGAGTATGGACAATAAAAATCCTAAATGCTGAAATGTGCTAAAAGAAAGTACTTCTTGATCAGGCTATAGGAGTCCTCGCCTAGTAGGAGCTCCTAGTTGTGTTGTCCTTAGTTAGGTAGGTAGTTCAGACCACCACTTAGGGAAACCTCTTTGACAGTTCTTTTTAGTTTGGCCATGTTTGAGCAGTCGGTTAGTGACTAGCTTCGGACCTTCTATCAGATTATGCTAGGCCTACTCCTTGTGGATGTCATGCCTTGGTTTTGTCAGGGGGTAGAGTGAGCATTGTACTGCGTTTAATATGTTTCTATTTTGTATCAGCTTGATACTTCCTTTGGTTGTTTTGTGTAGATCTATTGTGGGATTCGACGAGCTGAGTCGCCCTATCCTGTGGTCGCCAATGAGAGCAAAATTTTGGTGCCGAGAAGTGCTTAAAAATAGCTAAATATTATGAATATCAAGGGAAAAATATTCAACGTCGAAGGCGGTGGGTCGATCTAGGACGATTTTAAGCGTCAAAGCGCTTTAAAGGCGCACGAGCGACACTTGTTGATTTTTCATAATTTTTCAGGTTGTCGTGCGGGTTGACAAGAGTTACTGGCCAATGGGGGATGCCGAGCAGGACGCCCAAGATTTTTCAGAGCTCAATTCGGAGTCCGGACGGGGAAGGAGCCAAGAACCGGGCAAGATTTGAAAAGGTGGACTTGGCCAAGTGGACATGACCCTTGGGGAGTTGGGACAACTTATGCCACATGAAATGTGGCATGGCAAAAAAACATGGGGAGAAGCATGGAGGCGTGATCTCTCTGGCGCCGAAATTTGCGCCTCATCTCTTGATTATGGAGATGGCTGGCTGTGAACAACCGCTAGATCAAACATTGGGCCTTGCTTCCCCTCTACCTGCTAGTCATATCGCCGTGCTTCGCTCCTCCAACGGTAGTCTCTATGAACAATTCTAATTCTAGTCTTTCTCTCTCCTCCCTCTCTCTCCCCTAAGGACAGATTCATGTGGTGAAGAAGAAGAAGAAGAAGAATGGATGGCAGATGCTTGTCCAATGAAGACCGGATTGCTCCGTGGTTCAAGAGGAATGAAGATTGCTGATTGTGGACTATCATGAGCATTAATGGTGGCTGGAAATCAGTCCTAAGATATGACAAATAAAAACCCGCAACCCGTAAAGAACGGTAATTCTATTTTTATAAAGGAAATTGATGTTTTATGCAATTTGCTTCATGAGTATTTGTTCCCATGGGATGATTATGCATCATGTTGATGTTTGCTATGAGTTTGATCAGTTTATGCTCAGAAAATCAAAAAATCATAAGTGTTGTGACTGAAATTAATGGTGTAAAACCCGTAAAACACGCGAAATATGGAAAAATTGGGTGTTTTTGATATATAAATGGAAAATATAATAAGACACACCAACTAAATTTGTGTTTTTGCTGTAAATGAACCTAAAGGCCATAGCCCACAGCTAATTTTGTATTTTTAGTTATTTAATGTTACAAAAAATACAAGAAAATAAGGAAAAATGGGAAAAAATAGGGGAAAAATGGATGTTGAGTGCCAAAAATTAAGGAAAAATAAGAACCATGTTTGTGTATGTATGGGGGGTCTGAAGTATGAGTTTTAGCCTCAGTTCAGCCCTACCTTTATGTTTTAGTGAGTTTTTATTGCTTTTTATACAATAAAAACATGGAAATGAACCCGAAACCGATCAATAATGCACAACCTAAACGGGTGAGGGGGTAGAGTGTATAAAAGGTGTTTAAATGCTGAGTGAAATGATGAAAAGCTTGCTGGTTTTTATGCATACCATTTAGGTTGGTCGATAATTAAAAATTAAGAATCTAGTAGCACGAGGGTTTCTCGGTGCTAGGTTCATGCAACGCCACATACGAGCGATAGTCAAAATCATTGAAAGAATGCTTTTGCACTAAGCACAATGTTGATTTTCTGTTGTTTGTGTACTAAACCATTCACATTATGCACTATGCATGGTTCACGGTATCGAAGGAAAATCTCCTGGACTGCATAGCAATTGTTTTCTTAGGACTTTGACCCATAATTGAGAGTGTGAGGTTGCCGTAGGGTAGAGGGTTGGTTTCCTAAGGGACTGTGAAGTGAGGAAGCATGGTATATCTCCTGAAAATACGAGAAATATAAAAAAGAGGAGTTTGTGCTCATTTGTGTTATATGTTTAGCAGCGCATCAAAGGGCCAATCCCTGCGATATAGGAGAGCTGCAGTGGGGCTCCAACTATTAGTCGGTGGAGTGCCTCCTATATGTGTATGATCGTGGCATTGCCAATGTATAAGGGTTCTCCCTTTGAGGAGTTTTAGGGAAACGTTGAACTATGAACTATAAATGCATGAATCAAGCTTTAGGGCAAGTTTGCCCTTTAGCATTGGATTGACACTCCTGGTCCGCGAGGCCGTGAGGGTGTTTATGTGTCATGAGCATGAGGTCCAGCTAGTGCCATAGCCAGTGCTGGCCCATTTTAGGTCCCATCATAGATCAAGTCCCATCCAAATCCAAGAGAAAGAAAAAGAGACACAAACAAATCTAGGTCATGGACCAAGATACTTGAGGAGACACCACTAGATAAGTTAGTGACTGATGAGCTAGTTCCTCTGACACTTGAGCTCACAATTCCAAAAGAGAAACCACTTGAAGTTTGCTACTAATCCACATGAGGAATTTGTAGTGTCTAAAAAGTCATCGAGTAAGGAGAAAAAGCTAGAGCCAAAGCAGTCACTTCCATGTGAGGCTGTTCAAGTTGAAATAGAAAGTCCAAGGATAGATGAGATAAAGACCTCAAGTGTTGATAAGCAACAACCCCAAGTTGTTGTTGGTGGTTCTTCAAAACAACCAGATTATCCTCAAAACCAAGAACCTTTGTCATCCAAACCAAAATAGAAAATCTGGCACTAGTAGCCTTGTGTAGCTGCTCAATCTAAGGAAAAGGATACATAAGGGATAACTGTGAAAACATAAAAAGAGCGACGACCTCCCTCTATGAGTGTTTCCACAAACAAATGTGGAACTACCAAGACTATGAATACTTCCACTTAGTCCAAGGATCCAAGTGCACAATCATCTTTGATTGTCAAAATTGAACACTCCACGAAATTGGAAGTTACTACTTCTAATTCTAAGATGGACCCATACAATCATAGCCCTTGGTTGTGACCAAGACTATCACTTCAACTAAAGAACAATCATCTAGTACTTTAGTCTCACACAAGGATATAGATTCTAGTGCAAAGAGCATAATAAACCCATTGATTCTCACAAGTCATGTTCTTCTAGACCCAAATATCCAATACACTTAAAATCAGCTAAACAATCAATCATGGAGATGTTAGAAAAGAGGGGCCAACAGA